>NW_027069831.1:0-212202 GCF_002906115.3 Quercus suber
TTTTTTTTTTTTTTTTTCGGAATATCTACTTTGTGCCAATGATGTGCTCTCCTTCTGGTCTAGGTATTAGAATCCAGACATCAATCCTTTGAAACTGGAGCAGTTCATCATGCATGGCCTCAACCCAACTTTCATCCTGGAGAGCATCCCCAACCTTAGTGGGTTCAATCTATGACAAATAGCAAGAATAAGACACAAAGTTAGCAATATATTATCAACTGTACGCTTTCTTAGTGTAAGTTCATTCATATTTCCCTCAATAACTCCAGGATGGTGATTCAATTTGATCCTTGAGTAAGGTCCTTTCTCTTCATAAGATTCAGGCTCAGGTGATGTAGGAATATCTACTAAGACTTCTACGACACTTAGGGTACTTGGAGAATCGGGCTCTTGATCAACTTCTTCTTGAATATCCTTAGGCTTTAAAGGAAGAATTTCCTTAGGTATTTCCTTACTGCTTTTCTCAGAACCAGAGTCTAAAACTTCATCAATAACAACATTGACCATTTCCATCACCTTCTTGGTTCTTTTATTATACACTCGATAAGCTTTGCTTGTGGAGGATTATCCCAAAAATATTCCTTCACGCTTCGAGAGTCAAACTTTCCCATATTCTCTCTATCCTTGAGGATGAAACAAGCACTTCCAAAGATTCTAAAATACTTCACATTTGGCTTTCTTTCCTTCCACAATTCATAGGGAGTCTTCTTTGTACCAGGTCTGAAATATACCCTGTTAACCGTATGACATGCGGTGTTGACTGCTTCTCCCCATAAATTTCTAGCCACATCCTAGTTGTGTAACATGGCTCTAGCCATCTCCTGAATGACTCTGTTCTTTCTTTCTACTCCACCATTTTGCTGAGGAGTAATAGCAGCAAAGAATTCTTGAGATATACTAGATCTAGTGCAAAAGGATTCCATATATGAGTTCTCAAATTCTTTACCATGATCACTGCGAATTTGATCAATCTTTGAGTTCTTCTCATTTTGCAATCTTGTACACAAAGCTTCAATGTGCTCAGGAGCGTCTGACTTGGATTTTAGAAGAATGATCCAAGTATACCTAGTGAAATCATTTACCATAACCATTTTGTATCTCTTTCCTCCAAAAGACTCGATTCTAGTTGAACCTATGAGATCCAGATGTAGTAGCTCCAAACGTCTGGATGTAGCTGATGGCTGAGTGCCTAGATGTTTGCTTTCGTCTGTTTCCCAAGTTGGCATGGTCCACACACAACATTACTAGCTCTGCTAAGCTTTGGTATTCCCAAAACTGATTCATTCTTAAATACAATTAACAGATGTTTGTAACTAGCATGTCCCAACCTTTGGTGCCATAGGTCTTCATTAGGTAATCGAATACTATTGCACACAATATTAGCATCAGGTACCAATCCATAGCAGTTATCCAGAGTGCGGACATCGCTTATGAGTTTCTTCTCAAACTCATTCAACACAAGGCATTTCCCTTTGGAGAATAGCACCATGTATTCTTGATCACATATCTGACTTATGCTTAACAAGTTCACTCTCAGACCTTCTACATACAACACATTTGTAATTTCTGGCAGTCTAGGTAGAGAGATGGTTCCCTTCCCTTTTATTTATGATTTGCTTCCATCACTAAAAGTGACATTTCCACCTTTCTTAGACTTGAAAACCTTAAAGAGAGAATGGTCTCTAGTCATGTGTTGCGAGCATCCACTATCAAGGTACCACAAACATGTGTCCATTACCTTAAATGCAGACTTCATCATAAAGGACACCTCATGCTTACATGACAAATCAGTAGGAATGGTTTTCTCTCTCATCTGCCATTTATGAAAAAGCCTTTAAGTTTCACCCTTCTTAGACGAACTCTTCTGCACATTTTCATTATGAGACAATCTAGTTTCTTTTTTGTCATACTAAGACCTTTTTCAATAATCATCAAGATAGCTTTCAAATAATTTTTAGACTTGCATTTTCTAAAACACTCAATCAAATAGAGATTAGAAAAGCAAGATGTATTTGAAATAAAAGATCTTTTCATGCCGTTTGCAGCCATGACAATAGGGGTCAATGGATCACACAGCAAAGATTAACCCTAATAAGAGTATGCCCGCTCTGATACCACTTGATAGGCCAAGAATGTATTGACCCATTTGGTAAAATTAATCAATTAATTATCCAAGTGAATTAATTAGATTCAATTACGTGCAATGAGCGTGGTACCACAAACAAATCACCAACTAAGTTAAATGCAGTGGAAAATAAATTTGACAAGGTGATTTGTTTGCAAATGGTAAAAACTACCGAGACAAAACCCCACCGGATGAATTTAAGGTCACCACTCCCGAAAATCCACTATTATCAAAACAAGTGGTTACAAGAAAAAGGAATCCCAGTATCTAACACCAACCTACAGTTGAACCCTTACCCCAATACACAATTAGACTTGTGATGTAGTGACAATCTTTCTTGTCAATGCACGGCTCCCAGTATATAACTAACCAATTAATACACGGATCCAAGTACGTGACTAACTCCACCAACTTGAAGAAGATGTTGGTTGCAAAGTTCTTCACTTCATCAACAATGAAGATCAAGAAGCTCCTTGGTTACAAAACCCTTGGCGTAAAAATGCAATAACTTCTTCAGAGAGAATGATGAACTAGGTCACTATCTACATGCGCGATGGCCTTAAAAAAAAAGCTTTATATATGTCTAGAGTTGTGAGAGAAGAAACCCCTATACAAATATTTCAGCATGGGCCAAAAATCAGATCTAGAATTTCTGATTTCGTAAGTCTCGACAGAAACAACTTGTGTCAAGCTTGTGTCGAGCTTCAACATTAAATCTTGATAGAAAGGATTCTGTTGAGACTTCTGTTGAGCTTTAATGAACAGCTTTTCTTCACTTGTTTCTTGGTCAAATCTTCATGGCTTTAAAACTTAACTTGAACAACATATTTCTTGAAGTTTTAAACCCATCCTAAATCTAACCAATTACAAGTACATTTTGTCAAAGGATTAGCCAATTACATCAAATATGTCCCTAACAATCTCCTTCTTTGGCAATCCATGACAAAACCACAACAAACAAATGAATCATGAGAGAAGTCTTAAATCACTAAACTCATAACTACTTGTTCGATTACAAAATAAATCTAACCCTAACATAAACTCTTGAAAAACTTTGCAAGAAGAGAGTTCATGGCATGGTAGACTTTCACAACCTATCTTTCTGAAACACTTAAACAAAACTTATTAAGGCATTATGTGTGAAACAAAAATAAAGATTGTGTACATAAAGAAACATGTGTATAAAGAGGGAAAGGAAAAAACACATGTAGAGGTAGGTGAAGAAAAACATACACCATCATCATATATATGAAAAGAAAGTACAATGTACGTAATAAAATGGTCATAAGACTAGTGTACAAGAGGCTAATATAAAAAGAAGAAAAAAAAAGTACATATAACCTCACTACATCCCTCAAAACTATATACTCCCCCTATCAAAAATGCCTTATACTAACTCTCCCCCTAAATACAAGACTACTCTCAAAACCAAAACTACTCCTCCTTTTTGTCGCGAATGACAAAAGGCAAGTCACTAAGAGGTCGTCATCTCATCATCACCGGAAGAGCTAGCATTATCCTCATCATCATCACCTTCATCAGCCGAGGCCTTTGGAGAAGGAGAGGGAGAAGCAGCAAAGCCAGCCATGTGAGCCTGTCTGAGGGTAATGCGACCGACTTGGGTGTTCATCTAACACATCTCATTTGTGAGATAGTCAAGATGACCACCAAAGTCAGCCTCCATCTACTAAAGCTGTGCCATGATGGGCTCGAAGGTCACACCACCAACTGTGGAGGTAGATGGAGCCAAGGAAGAAGGTGGAACAGCAGAAGCTGCAGGATCTATCATCTCTACTCATGGCCACTTCGGTTGAAGCTGGGCCTTGCTCCGCTAGACAGGACCAGCACTGATGACACCCATGGTGGTGAAGACAGGAGAGAGAGGAATAGGAATGTGAAAGTACTGAAGGATCTGCGTAATAGTTGAAGGAAAGATGAGCTTATCACGAGTGGCAATATCCTGATACACATTTATAATAGATGTGATGAGGTGAGAGGGAAAGTCGATAGAAAGGTCCTCTAAAAGAGACAAAATAAAATGAGCACGAGGCTCAGTAATGGAGTTATAGTGAGACAGTGGAGTAAGAGTGAATGTCATCACCATGTTAAGGAACCTCGGGACTTTGGAAAAGCCTAAGCATGGGGTGTTTAGCTTACCACCCCATGTGGAAGGAGTCTCACAAATGTGAGAGAGAAACTCGTCTCTGGACATATTCTGTAGATGATCACAGCTAGGGTAGTCAAGATGCGCTAGCCTAGGAATGTGTAGGACCTCAGATATAAGATCCGGAGTAACTATGATACGTGTACCTCTGAATGTAGTAACAAACTGAGGCACAGAGGTAACGATGTTGTGTATGTTGGAGTAAAACTCCTGAATAAACACGACGGGACACCTCGAGGGTCTCTCAAGTAGAGATTCCCAACCTCGAGTCTGAAGAACAGGTAATTTGCAAAATTTAAAAAGCATCATGGGCAAAAACCCAATCCAACCTAACAACACTCAAATTTTTAATCAAGCACAAAATTCTAAAATGCATGAAACATTGTTATAATGCAAGGAATATGCAATGCATGATCATATAACCCAATTTCACAAAACCCAACCCAAAAATTACATGAAAAATAGAGGGTTTAGAACGCTTACCAAGTGGATCTAGCATGGATTAGGCCGAAAGGCACGAGGGTGAGGAGATTTGAGAGTGAGAAAGTGTTTTGGGTTGAGAGAAAAGAGTTTCTATCGAGAGAGAAGTGAGAAAGTGAGATCCAAAATCACACCTTAATCTTAAATAGAAAATGCAGCTCGATGGATCAAGGTATCTATCGAGAATCTGTCGAGCACTAAATCTTGACAGAAGTGAATCTATCGAGGATCTGTCGACGGCTAAAAGAAGGTCTTGATGGATCAAGGATCTATCGAGAATCTATTGAGCAGACAAAGAGCATAGAAATTTGGCTCGATGAATCGAAGAAGCTGTCGAGATTCTATCGAGAAGAAACCCATAAATCTCGATGGATCGAGAATCTATTGAGATGCTATCGAGAAGGCAGAGAGCACAGGAAAAATTCTTGATGGATCGAGAAGCTGTTGAGGTTTCTATCAAGGTTGAAGAAAGAAAGCTCGATAGAAATGGAATCTATCAAGGATCTGTCAAAAAGCTATCGAACTTGAAGAAAGAAGGTTTTTCAAGGGAGGAAAAATACATAGAGATAAATGCAACACACAAGCTACTCAAACAAAGATCCAAGCAACATATAAAGTTCTTAAAACATCTCTCAACATAGATGCAAAGCATACATAGATCCAAAACACACACACACTAAACAAGTCTAACCAATTTTATATTTCAAAAACAAGTTAAGATAGTTTAGTGAGCATATATTAACATATGTATTCCTTGTGATGGTCAAATCACATTGTACTTACATATGTATCAAAAGTAGCAAAGAATTTGCATGGTCTGTGTGAAAACATAGCAAGAGTGCATAAGTGTCTCATATTATGAAGATCTGAGACTAGTGAAAATTACTTACACTCACACATAATCATAACTGCTTGATGGGGACAATCACCTTCGAGGTACATCCTATAACTTCCAGATCTCCTAGAAACATGCTTGCAATCATATTAAAAGCATTTTGATTCTTTTTGCTTTTATTTTCTTTGCATATTTTTCTTTTTAAGTATAACATGCATGGGCATATGAGAGAGAGAAGAATTGGCCATTTATGTAAGCTAAAACATCCCAATTTTGCTGTGCCTAAGCATACAGATGTTATTCATGATTGGTGGGCTTTAGTGGTGAGATGGTTATTTATGCCTTTCTCTTAGGATTTTCTAGTCCTTCCCGTCAAAAAGAGTAATATAAGTATCAGATATAAGAGATAATCTTAATCATACTTATCACAAACACGAGCCACAAAGCTCACTTGCTTAGTTGTGCATTGAGATGCTTATCTAAACTACAAGAGATACAAAATTTAGAAAACTTTGTTTCAATGGCCATCCAAGGTACATAAGTACCAATATACACAAACACACACTGTTTTTGTATTTTTCAATTTTTTTTTAAAATTTTATGAAAAACAAAAACTAAAAACAACCAAACAAAAATATAAAGAAACACACAAAGCATAAAACTAAACTAACTCAAAAACAAGAAAGCAAAACAAACAAGTAAAGCAAAACAAACAAGTAATGCAAAAACATAACAGGAGAGAGGGAAAAAGTGACTAAATCACTTTGAGTCTTTTTCCTTCCACACTTTAGGTTTTGAGGAAGGACCTTTCCTTTGCATAAACCTTTTTCCCGAAGGTGAGGGGGAAGAATTGAAACCGTTCAAGTTCGAAAGAAATATGAGGGCCTTGAGAAGATCTCCAAGAGGACCCAAAGATGGTGGAATATGATCTTGACCACCAGATGATAACACACTATTGCTCTATTGAGTGGCTAACCACTTATAGCAATTTGGACGAGTGTGTCCTAAAGCTCCGCAGTGATGACAGAAATGCGGCTTCTTTTGTTGAGACTTTTTATTGTTGTCCTTCTCATTCCTAAGGTTTCTAATCTCTTTCTTTTTAACCTTATAGGGTGCTCCTAGAATAGATTTGTCCTTGTCTAAGTTCTCATTAGCTATTTCAGTTTTAGCTTCATTATTTTCAGCATCATTATCATTAGCCGGTGAAACAAAAACAATCTTACTGGAAGAGGCAATATTAGGAGAAGAGAATTCATACCCCAAACCAGTTTTGTTAGAAGCAGCTTTCTGAATGCTTAGCATCTCATTGAGCATTGCACTTGAGGTCCTCTCTAATTAAGCTCTGACTTGAAACAGTTTTGCTTCAAGCTTCTTGGTCCTTTTAACCAAGAAATTGTTCTCAAATTGCAGTGCTCCAATGGTTTGATTGGCTTCATCAACCTTGGAAGAGAGCTCCTCTCGATCTAGTTCCACATCACTCAGCTTCTTGGTAGCCAGCCTATATAGTTTCTCATGCTTCTTGGAAACCTTGTATGACTTAGCATAGGCTATATGGATGTCATCTTGATCATCCATTTTCTCAAATTTTGATTCCACCAATTCCTCTTCTTCATCCACTGCTTCTATGATCCCCTTAGTAGGATTCATTATGGCAATGAAAGCACTCAAGATTCCCTCATCATCACTATCATCTGACTTAGTCTCAGTCTCAGTATCACTCAAGATAGCAGCAAGAGCCTTGCTTTTCCTAATCGACTTGAGATAGGTTGGACATTCTTGTTTCATGTGCCCAAAACCATGGCATCTGAAGAACTTTGGTCTGGAGGGAACAGTATACTGATCGCCAGCCATAGCATCCTTTTTTCCTCTGTCTTGACTTTTGAATTGTGAAGAACTAGATTGCTTACGGTCCTTATCAAAACCTTTCACATTGGCATTCTTCATGAACTTCTTGAATTTCCTAGTGATGTAGGACTTCATCTTGGAATCTTCATCATCTGAAGACTCATCAATCTCATTACTTTTGGCCTTCAGTGCCATGCTCTTACTTTTGCTTCCTTTCCTGAGTCTTGTCAAACCTAGTTCATAGGGCTGCAAGTTGCCTATCAACTCCGTCAAAGGAATAATGTCAATATCCTTTGATTCTTTAATGGCAGTAATTTTAGCATGGAATCTCTCAAGTAGAGATCTGAGCACCATTCTCACAATCTTGGGTTCAGGAATCTATTCTCCAAGAATAAATGCTGAGTTGACTATGTCCTTTAGCTTGGCATAAAACTCATCAAACGTCTCATCCTCCTCCATTTTTATCTCCTCAAAGCTAGTAGTGGGCCTTTGGAGTTTTGAATCCTTGATAGCCTTAGGCCCTTCATAGGTTGTCTGAAGGATGGTCCATGCTTCCTTAGCAGTTTCAATTGAGGATATTTTCTTGAACTTCTCATTGGTCATCACACTAAATAGGGCATTCAATGCTCTACTATTGAAGTTTTCCGCTTTGATCTTGGCTTCATCCTAGTCAGCCGGTGCTTCCTTTGGCCTCACCCAGCCAATTTCAATAGCTTGCCAGACCCTCTCATCTAAAGACTGCAAGAAAAATCTCATGCATACTTCCTTGTATGCATAGTTAGTGCTATCAAATAAATGAGGTTTAATAAGTGACTGTCCTCTATCCACGACAAATAGGGGTCAATGGATCACACAATAAAGATTAAACCTAATCAGAGTGTGCCCACTCTGATACCACTTGATAAGGCAAAAATCTATTGACCCCTTTGCAAATTAATTAATTACTCAAGTTAATTAATTAGGTTCAATTACATGCAATAGCGTGGAGCCAAAAACAAATCACCAATTATACAAAGTGCAACGGAAAATAAATTTGACAAAGGTGATTTGTTTACGAATAGGGAAAACCACCAAGGGTTATTTTAAGGTCACTACTCCCAAGAATCCACTATTATCAATCACAAGCAGTTACAAGTATAAGGAATCTTACCAAACCCTTTGGCCTATCCCGAAATACCAACCTACAGCTGAACCCTTACCCCAATACCTAATTGGACATGTTTTGGAGCGGCAATCTTTCCATTCAATTCACGAATCCCAGTACGTGGCTAACCAATGATGCACAAATCCCAGTACGTGACTAACTCCACCAACATGAAGAAGATGTTGACTGCAAAGTTCTTCACTTTATCAACAATGAAGATCAAGAAGCTCCTTGGTTACAAAACCCTTGGCGTAAAGACGCAGTAGCTTCTTCAGAGAGAATGATGAACTAGGTCACTATCTGCATGCGCGACGGACTTAAAAAAAACCTTATATATGTTGAGGGTTGTGAGAGAAGAAACCCTATACAAATATTTTAGCATGGGCCAAAAATCAAATCTAGAATTTTTGATTTCGTAAGTCTTGATAGAAACAGCTTCTGTCGAGCTTCTGTCAAGCTTCAACATTAAATCTCGATAGAAAGGATTCTGTCGAGACTTCTGTCGAGCTTTAATGAACAGCTTTTCTTCACTTGTTTCTTGGTCAAATCTTCATGGCTTTAAAACTTGACTTGAACAACATGTTTATTAAAGTCTTAAACCCATCATAGATCTACCCAATTACAAGTAAAGTGCATTTCGTCAAAGGATTAGCTAATTACATCAAATATGTCCCTAACCATCTCATTAAATAAAAATATCATTAATTTCTACTCTTTATTTCTTACATGGTAAAATCGTCAAGTAGAATAGAATTTTCTAATGAACATTGGGATCACAATAGAAAGAAATACTTGAACCATGAATTCTTAACGAATTTTCATAGATTTGGATCATCCTAGAAGTTCACAGGATTTTTCAAGTTTGCTACAAATAGGATTATGGTTTGCTTTTATCCTAGAGATGCTTTGGTATTTTTTTTCTTTGGCTATATTATATTCCTAATATAGATATATATGTCTTTGTAGTACTATAAAATAGTACTTTAAGCACAACTCAAGATATATATTAAGTATTTTATAATCTATTGTATCCTTAAGGGTCGAGTAAGGTGATAAGGTCCAGTTCGGGTAAAAATCGATCTTAAACAGTTTGCAAGCAAGTCAGATTAATCAGATTATGAGTTAACTAGTAGTTTTTAACATGCAATAATAATAATAATAATATTATGTTCATATTATTTTTGTCTTCCTAGTTCCTTTCCATACAAATAAGAGAGAAAATAACCAAAAAAGGAAAAAGAAAAAAAGAGAACCAATAACAAAAAAAGTTTAAATAAAACTTAAATAATATATTGATTTCTAAGTTTCTGTAATCCAAAATTCACTAATGATGATAGGCCAAGAATGTATTGACCCCTTGTGATAACTTAACCAATTAACTAGCCAAGTTAATTAATTAAGTTAATTAACATGCAATAAGCGTGATAGCACAAACAAATCACCAACTAAGTTAATATGCAACAGAAAATAAAGTTGACACGGTGATTTGTTTATGAATGGGGAAAACCTCCAAGGCAAAAACCCCACCGAGTGATTTTAAGGTCATCACTCCTGAGAATCCACTATTATCATAATAAGCGGTTTCAAGTAAAAGAATCCCAGTACCTTATATCAACAAAATCCTTACCCCAATACCCAATTGGACTTGCTCTGTAGTGAGAATCTCTCCTTTTCAATGCACGGCTCCTAGTACGTGACTAACCAATCGATGCACAGATCCAAGTACGTGACTAACTACCAACCTGAGAAAGATATTAGCTGCAAAGTTCTTCAATTCATCAACACAATGAAGATCACGAAGTTCCTTGGTTACAAAACCCTAAGGCGTACAAACGTAATAGCTTCTTGAAGAGAAAATGAATTAGGGCAAATTGTCTCCAGTCACAATATGCTTGTGAAAAACCTTTGCATCAAGTTGCACTCACTTGCATCAACTGTGACGGCCCTTAAAATAATCATTATATATGTTTAGGGTTGTGAGAAAAGAAAGCCTAAACATGTATATACGGATTGGATGAAAATCAAAACTGAAAATCTGTTTTTCATAAATCTCGATAGATACCCTATCTATTATCTATCGAGCAGCTGTCGAGCATCGAGCTTAAGCAGCATTTTAAACCTCAATAGATGCTATTTATCGAGATAGTTGTCGAGCTTTAAAATCCAGCACTTCTTCGTTTGATTCTTGGACAGATTTGCATGACTTTAATACTTGAATTTGAAACCTTGTTTCTTGAAGTATTAAACACATCCTAGATCTACCCAATTACAAATAAAGTGGGTTTTGTCAAAGGATTAGCCAATTCTATATTGACATATGTTCCTAACATGGATCACATATGTCCTAACAATCTCCCCCTTTAGCAATTCGTGACAAAACCACAACAAACAAATGAACATATAAGAGAAGTCATAAATCACTCAACTCATACTCACTTGTTAAATAAAATAAAATTTATCCAAAACTCTTGAAAAATGTTGCAAGAAGAGAATTTATGGCAAGAAGACTTTGACAACCTGTATTTCTGAAACACTTTAAACAAAACTCATCATGACATCTTAGTGTGAAACAGAAATAAAAGATTCCATACAATATATAAGAAGCATGTGCATAAAGAGAGAAAAGAAACAACAAATGAAAAGATAGGTGATAGAAATGTAATAACAATCTTATCATATATATAACTCAAAATAAGTACAAGGTTTGCTATCACAAAGTAAGAACAATGTATCTATAAAGGAAGAAAAGAAAAAAGTACATAATCCTCACTACATCCCTCAAAAAGAAAAAACACTTCCCCTAACAAAAATCTCCTATGCTAACTTTCCCCCTATGTACATGACTACTCTCATACCCAAAACTACTTCCCCTTTTTGTGACGAATGACAAAGGGAAAGTAACTTAAGCAATCATCTCATCGTCGCTGGAAGAGCTAGCATCCTTGTCCTTAGCATCATTATCACTACCGGAGCTGTCATCACTTTCATCCTCTGAAGTCGGTGGAGATGGAGAAGAAGAAGCAGTGAAACCACCCATGGTATCCTATCGTCGTGCGATATGACCAACACGGCTGTTCACCTAACACAACTCATTACTGAGAGTGTCAAGGCAAGCATCCATGCGCACAAGCTATGCCATGATGGCCTCAAGAGTCACTCCACTAGCTACAAAAGAAGGAGCGGAAGAAGCTAGAGGAGTCGATGTCTCGGTCCGTTGCCGCTTCGGTCGAAGCTAGGCCTTACTCTGTCAAATAGTAGTAGCGTCTATGGCACACATGATGGAAAAATGAGGAGACTCGGGATAGGATACAGAAAAATGGTGGAGAATCCGTGTGATTACTGAAGGAAAGATGAGCTTATCACGGGTCGCCTTATCCTTATAGACATCTACAAGGGAGAGTACGAAATGAGAGGGAAAATCTATGGTAAGCCTCTCAAGGAGGGATAACAAAAATTGAGCACGAGGCTCGTAATAGAGTTATAGTGAGACAAAGGATGAAGAACAAATGTCATCACCATGTTAAGAAACCTCGGACCTTTTGTAAAGCCCGAGCAAGGGGTGTTTTGATGGTCACCCCAAGAAGAAGGTGTCTCACAAAAGAGAGACGAGAGTTCGTCCTTTGGCACAGTCATAAGAAGATCGCAGCCAAGGTAGTCAGGATGCGCTACACTAGGAACATGTAGCACCTCGGATACAATATCCAGAATGACTACGATGCGTGTACCTCGAACGCGAGTGATAAAAAAAGGTACAGAATAGTCAAATCCGTGCATGTTGGAGTAAAACTCCTGTATGATCACGGAAGGATAGGTGACCGAGATGCCACACAGTGACTCCCAACCCCTACTATAGATGACAGTGGGAAGGTCAGTATCAGAAAAGTCTGATAGAATGACTTGGCTTTCCGAATGAATGTCGCGTCATGAAAAGTTCTCCGAGAAGTCCGTACAGGCCTTCTCATCATAGAACATGACGTGAGAGGGGTAGAATCAGAGGAAGATGCCCCAGAACGAAGAGGGTTTCGGGACGGAGTAGATTTTCATTTAGGTGCCATAGAGTAACTAACAAAAGAAAGAGAGAGAGAGGTACAAAAAGAAAAGCACCAAATAGTTCAATATAAGAATATAAAAAAATGAAGGTACGTATGCATGAAAAATGCATGAGCATGTGATATGTAATAGTAAAAATATCATGGGCTCAGCCCAATCCAAACCTACTAGCACACATCATTTTAACATATTAAGCACACATCTAAATGCACGAATCCTTGTTAAAATGCAAATGTGATGCAATGCATGATGATTTAAAATTATTTAAGCAAAAACCAACCCAAAAATTTTGTGAAAAACTCATCAATTTTGAAAAACCACAAATTTTTTAAGAAATCCCAAAAAGTTAGGTCAAAAAGCATGAAATGCATGATAAGAATAGAGAAAATAAGATCATACCAGATGACGAAATGATCTTTGTTGGGAAATATAGACCCCGATTGATAGAATTAACAAGTTTTAAACCCAAGTTGTTAATTAGATTTATTATGACCAAGCCTTGTTAAAACAAACAAACATCAATATCATGTCAATAATGAATGCAGCGGAAAAGTAAATAAGACAAGATATGATGACCCAAGAAAACCAATGAAACCAACCAGTTTCACACTAAAAAACCTGGGGGGAAACCTTCCCGAAAAGCAATCCACTATAGAAAAGAGAAGTTTCAGATCTAGTACAAAACCTTTGTCCCTAGACTCTACAATCCCCGTAGATGAACTCACAGCAGAAACCTTCTACCGCTTCAGAACCTCTGAACTCTTCAATATATGAACAAAGAAGCACTTGGTTACAAAACCCTAAGGCGCAAAAACGCAGTAGCTTCTTTCAGAGAGAATAAGGCATCAATCACCTTTTTGCATATGTTCTCCTTGTATTCTCTTATGTGACGGCCTTTAAAATAAGCCTTATATAAGTCTAGGGTTGTGAGAAAAGAAACCCTACTCAAATACATAAGCCTGGCCCAAAAATCAAAAAGCTGAAAATTCTGATTTCCCGTAACCTCGATCGATCGAGAGGTGTCGAGAGGTGTCGAGGTTTAATGAATCTCAACAGATAGCAGCTATCAAGGAGGTGTCGAGAAGGTGTCGAGGGGACAGAAACTTTCTCGATCGATCGACCAGCTATCGAGAAGCTATCGAGATTGCGATAAGAATCAGTTGAAGATCTCGACAGATAGCCAGGTGTCGAGGTAGCTATCGAGAGGCGTCGAGCTTTATAAATTTTGCACTTCAACTTGCTTTCTCTTGGACAGACTTGATGACTTCAACACTTGATCTTGAAACATTGTTTCTTGAAGTATTAAAAACATCTAGAACTACCCAATTACAAGCAAAGTGCGTTTTGTCAAAGGATTAGCCAATTTACATGACTAAGTGACATATGTTCTTAAACAAGTTAAAACATATATGTCCTAACAATCTTGAGGCCAAAAAATTCTAGGATTAAGGTTTAGAGAGAGAGAGAGAAAGAGAGAAAGATAAGTTTGGGAAGGTAAAGAGACAAAAACTGTTGAGAGAGATTGGGGAGAAATGAAGAAAAATCGCGCTGACCCTATATATAGATACATATGTAGCTCGATAGATTGAGAGGTGTCGCGAGGTGTCGAGAATTAAAAATAGCAAATGGAGCTATCGAGAGGTGTCCACAGCAATGTGATCTTGATGGATCAAGAAGCTATCGAGCATACAGAAACTTCCTTGATGGATTGAGAAGCTATCGAGCAGCTATCTAGATTGAATCTCAAGAAGCTCGATGGATCGAGATTGCGGTAACAGCTATCGAGAAAAAAGCTCAAGAGGCTCGATAGATAGCCTAGCTGTCGAGAGCTGTCCAACAGCTGTCGAGATTGCTTAAATAGTTTTTCAAAGAAGAGAAAAATACAGACATGAATGCAATCAAACATGCTACTCAACCAAAGATCCAAACAACATTTTAAGCTCTCAAAAACATCTCTCATCAAGAAAAATGTCAAGCATTTAGATCTAAAACACACACACACACTAAACAGGTCTAACCAATTTTATATTTCAAAACCAAGTTAAGACAGTTTAGTGAGCATACATTAACACATGTATTCCTTATGATGGCCAAATCATATTGTACCTGCACATGTATCAAGAATAGCAAAGAATATTGCGTGTTGTGTATGAAAAACATTGCAAGATTGTATAAGTGTCTACATGTTATGACAATTTGAGATATGAGAAAATCACTTTAACTCACAAACAATCATAACTACTTGATGGGAACTATCACCTTCAAAGTACATTCTATAACTTCCACATCTCCTAGAAGACACGCTTGCAATCATATATAAAGCATTTTGATTCTTTTTGCTTTTATTTTTCTTTGTATATTTTTCTTTTAAGCAAATCATGCATGGGCATATAAAAGAGAGAAAAGAAATACCCAATCATGTTAAGCTTATTACATTGCACTTTTGTTATGCTGAAGCATACAGATGTCATTTCATGATTGGCGGGCAACAATAGTGAGATGGTTATTTATGTCGTTCTCTTAGGATTTTCTAGTCATTTCCATTAAAAGAAGTGATACGAGTGTTAAGTATAAGAGATTACTTAATCTTACTCATCACAAAGATGAGCCACAAAACTCACTTGCTTAGTTGTGCATAGAGATGCTCATCTAAGCTACAAAAGATAAAAAGTTTAGAAAACTTTGTTTCAATGTCTATCCAAGGTACACAAGTATTAATGTACATAAACACACACTGTTTTTGTTTTTTTATTTATTTATTTATTTTTATGAAAAACAAAATAAGGCAAAACTAAAAAAAAAAAAAAAACACAAAAACATGTTAAACAAAACAAAGCATAAACTAGATTGACTCAAAACAAGAAAGCAAAACACACAAGTAATGCATACTCAAAAACAAAAAAGGAGGGAGAGGGAGAGAGAGTGACTAAATCACTTGGAGCCTTTTTCCTTCCACATCTTAGAAGAACCTTTTCATTTAGCAAACCCTTGATCTCGCGGTGAGGGGGAAGAATTGAAACCGTTCAAGTTCAAAAGGAACATGAGAGCTTTGAGTAGATCTCTAAGTGGAGCAAAGGTGGATGGAAACTGATTCTGGTTCCCGATGAGATCATAATGTTGCTTTTTTGAGTGGCTAACCACTTATAGCAATTAGGTCGAGTATGTCCAGTCACTCCACAGTGATGACAAAGATGCTACTTCTTCTGTTTAGGCTTTTGAGTGTTTCCCTTCTTAGCCCTAGGGTTTTTAATCTCTTTCTTATCAAGCTTAGGGGATGCTCCTAAGATAGATTTACCATTGTCTATGTTTTCACTAGTTAAAACAGTTTTCACATCATTGTTCTCAAATTCACCACTATTAGCAGGAGAAACAAAAACAGTAGTACCAGTAGAAGCAATATTAGGAGAAGAGAAATCATACCCTAAACTAGTTCGATCAAAAGCAGATTTCTAAAGGTTGAGTATCTCGTCAAGCTTTGCACTTGAAGTCCTTTCCAATTGAGCTCTGACTTGGAATAATTCTGCCTCAAGTTTCTTAGTCTTCTCAGCCAAGAAGTTGTTCTCAAATCGCAACACTCCAATGGTCTGATTGGCTTCATCAAACTTTGTGGAAAGCTCTTCTCAATCAAGTTCCACATCACTCAACTTCTTGGTGGCTAGCCTATATAGTTTCTCATGTTTCTCATAAACCTTATATAACTTTTCATAGGCTGTATGGATATTATCTTAATCATCCATTCTCTAAAATTTAGAATACACCAAGTCCTCTTCATCATCTATATATTTAATAATCCTCCCAGTAGGATTTATAGTGGCAATGAAGGAATTTAGGATTCTATCATCCTCATTATTAGAATCATCCTCAGGCTCGGTGTCGCTCAAAGTTGCAGCAAGTGCCTTGCTCTTCCTAGTGTTCTTAAGATACGTAGGGCATTCTTGTTTCCTTGACACCCAAAGCACTTTGGTCATGAGGGAACAGTGTACTGACTACCATCCTTAGCATCTTTCTTCCCTTTGTCTTGGCTCTTGAATTGAGACGAATTGGACTGCTTGTGGTCATTGTAAAATCCTTTACCATTGGCATTCTTTACGAATTTTTTGAACTGCCTAGTGATATAGGATTTCATTTTAGAATCTTCATCATCAGAAGACTTATTAGTATTACTACTTTTGGCCTTCAATGCCATGCTCTTTCCCTTACTCAATTTTCCAATCCTTGTCAAACCCAATTCATAGGTCTGCAAATTGCCAACCAGCTCTGTCAAAGGAATTTGATCAATGTCCTTTGATTCTTTAATTGTAGTGATCTTGGTGTGAAATCTCTCGGGTAGAGATCTGGGCATCTTTCTAACAATTTTGGGTTCGGGAATGGTTTCCCCAAGATTAAAGGCTGAGTTTACTATGTCTTTGAGCTTAGCATAGAACTCATCAAATGACTCATCCTCCTCCATCTTGATCTCTTCAAAGCTTGTTGTAAGCCTCTAAAGCTTCGAATCCTTGACAACCTTAGTTCCTTCATAGGTTGTCTGGAGGATGGTGCGGCCTTAGTTCCTTCATAGCTTCCTTTGCAGTTTCAGTAAAGGATATCTTCTTTAACTCCTCATTTGTGACCGCACAAAAAAAAGCATTCAATGTCCTGCATCGGGCTTAAGCAGCCTTTTAATCCTCGATAGATGCTATCTGTCGAGATAGCTGTCGAGTTTTAAAATCTAGCACTTCTTCATTTGATTCTTGGACAGATTTGCATGACTTTAACACTTGAACTTGAAACCTTGTTTCTTGAAGTATTAAACACATCCTAGATCTACCCAATTACAAGTAAAGTGTGTTTTGTCAAAAGATTAGCCAATTCTATATTGACATATTTTCCTAACATGAATTACATATGTCCTAACAAATGATATCATCACCATAAAATAACAAAAAGAAAATGCTAAAGTTTGTAGACCATGTCAAGTTATCAACCTTCTCAGTTGCGTCTCTTCTTATTGCACGTAAAATAATAATAAAGTTAAATTACTTAGAAAAATAAGTAAACGAAAAGTGTTTTAAGAGTAAAACATAACATATTAGATAAAGAAAAATAAATAAATATTTAATATAAATTGTACCTCAAGAATCAAACGGCAAGTAATTTT
Source organism: Quercus suber (assembly GCF_002906115.3). Taxonomy (NCBI): domain Eukaryota; kingdom Viridiplantae; phylum Streptophyta; class Magnoliopsida; order Fagales; family Fagaceae; genus Quercus; species Quercus suber. The sequence continues at coordinate 17,781 of NW_027069831.1, forward strand.
GTTAGTATTTTCATCTACAATAAATTTTTTTAATATAAGTCAAGTATACAAAGAAAGTGATTCAATAAAGAATTAAAAATTATGACTATTCTATAACTGAATTAACTTACCCAAATCCATATAACCAACTTAAAAAAAAAAAAAAAAATCAACTTAAAAAACATGTTGGGTTCGATTGTAACCCATACAATAATTACCCATAAAGATTTTTGATATAGAAACTAAGTCACTAGACCTCCAGCACAAGTAATAGACAATGTATCCAAGCTTACCGCTTTTGCTGCAATTGCTAAACTAGCCTTAAGTCTTCACACTTTTAGTGCCGCAAGTAAACAATCCAGAAGCAAATCTCGAAATTTTTGTAATAGGCTATCAGTTGACCAAGAGTCTTTTAAGAGTCTTCGAAGTGGTTTTTTTTTTTTTTTTTTCCTGACTGTCAATCTCACATGACTGAGCCTTCATTCTTGCATTGTCAAGCTTGTCTTGTATAGTGAATAGATACTTTAACCTTCATTACTACTATTTACATTACAGTATCAAAAGTCAATATTCATGTTCTGTTTTCAAAAAAAAAAATATATATATTCATGTTCTTAACATATATGTTATATTTCGTTTAAATAAGATATTATTTATTATTCAATCAAGAAATTTCTTTTATGCATAATTTAAGATTATAAAAATTTGAAATTTAAACATTTAATTATTGATATAGTTATTGATTTTTAATTTTATTGAAATTTTACAAGCATTGAGGACATAATAAGAAAATGCAATCAAATAGTAGATTTGTCAAAATTCACATCCGATAAACATGTTATCTTGACCTTGTTTTCTTATTTTGAAGGCCGAAGTATAGAACTTTCATTTTCTCTTTAACTTATAACATTTCCCCTAAAATTTTGTGAATTCCCATTTTTTGAATTTTAGTTAGAAATTTTTAAGGTTAGTGTCTCATACATTATAGTTGTGGCATTTTGCAGTTCTTTTGGGTCAAACCTCCAAACAAGTAGCGACATATGGGAAAATATCTTTGCACTTGGAATTTCTATCTTTGGTCTGTTATTATTTCTTTATTTCATGGGAAACTTGCAGGTGAGTACCCTTTCCATTCCTTTCACTTTTTTTATTTATTTATTTAAATTTTTTTAATTTTTTTAATTTTTTTTTTTGTGAAAACTGTTTATTCGTTTAGACCCCTTAAACCAAATTGTTTAACCTAATATATTAACCAAGTGATTATTAGGTTTATTATTCAAATCTAGTTTAAACAAGTATATATCATATCATACAAAGCAACGGAAAAGTAAATAACACCACGATATGATGACCCAAGAAAACCAATGAAATTAATCGTTTCAAGGTAAAAACTTGGGGAGGATTTGACCTAGCTATCCTCAAGGTAAACCAAACCTACTATGAAAGAGAAGTTTTTACAATTAGATTTAACCCTAAATCTATTGCTACCTCATGTAGTAACTTACTGACACGACCACGTGCAAGCTCCGAATCTACAGACTCCTTCTCTTCTTGGGTTTACACCAACACAAGCTGCCTTGCTTGTGACTTTGAGATCCCACTCAAAGGTTTTATATCACCTTCAGTAATGATCTTGATGCAGCAACAATATTCTACCAACCTTTGATTGTAGTTTTAGCTTAGGTAGATTCTTGTGTAGTTAGAATGTACAAAACCTCTCAAATCTCACAAAGAGTAACACACAAATCTCTCCAAAAGTCTTCAAAACGTGGTTAGGGTTTTCCTTTTATATGTGGAGAAGTTTAGATGAAACCTTAAAAATTTTTGCGAGATTGGGCCTGTTTAAAAATCTCCACACAAAAAAAAAAAAAAAAAAAAAAAAACTATGCCTGCGATTTTTGATAGGGCCTGTTTAAAAATCTCCACACAAAAAAAAAAAAAAAAAAAAAAAAACTATGCCTGCGATTTTTGATTGATCGAGCCTAATTCTCGATCAGTCGAGCAAGGAAAAATCACACTCCCTTTTTCTGCACTTAGCTGAACTTGAATCTTGAATCACCCAATTTTAAGCATTGCCTAAAAACCTAGACTAGACATGCTTTGTTCTCAATTTTCCAACACAATACAAATGTGATTCTAAATATTTAAATCTAAATCTTTAGAACCTAACAAAAACTTCTTTACACTTGGAATTTCTATCTTTGGTCTGTTATTGTTTCTTTATTTCATGAGAAACTTGCAGGTGAGTACCCAATCCTTTTCCTTTCACTTCTTTTCTTTTTAAAATTGTTTGAGGCTTATAGTTGTGCGTGTGAGTGAGAGAGAGAGATCATCAATTCGTCAAGTAATATGCTAATCTAGATAATTGTTTTTTTTTTATTATTATTATAATTCAATAGTTATGACAATTGGAAATAAGATATTTAAATTATGGACATCTATATCATCCCTATTATTAGTGACAGTATTATACTGATATTATTATTACTTCTTATTTTTTTACCAGTGATTGTTATTGCCATTTGTTGTTGTTATTATTACCAATGTGATTGAGCCTTAAATATACTTTTTTGGTCCACAAATTTTAGGGCTGACTTCATTTTGGTCCTTAAACAACTTTTTTTGTTTTATTGTAGTCCTAACTCTTTTAAAGCTTGTTTCATTGTTATTCTTCGACATTAGTGAAAGGTCAAAAATGTGTCGAAACCACACAAGCTGTTTAGACCCCCAAATTAAAGTTACGGCTTGGTTGATTTTACACTAACTTAATACTAAGTGTGGAATAGTGTAAACACAAGCGTATAAGCAAGATAACTACTCTAATCCATATTTAAAGCAACACAGTAGTAAAAATGAAATGAACAAGAGTAAGGAAGAGAGATGCAAACACAGATAACATCGAGACGTGTTATCGAAGAGGAAACCGAAAAACTCAGCAAAAAACCTCTCCGCCGCCCTCCAAGTGGAAATTGATCCACTAAACAATCAGTTGGGATACATGGGTGAGCAAGAGACCCTCCAAGCCTAATCTACCCGATGTACCTAAGCCTTCCAAGCTCCTACTTCAACAAGGCTTCTCGGAACCGTGTCTTGTCTAGTTCTTTAGATCCCGCAACAAGCTCCATGTTGCATCTGTTATCCTAGGCTTCTTCTGATGCTTCCCAGCAGCTCCAAAACACTCTCTACACTCTAAATACGTGTGGGTTGTGTTTGGGTACAAATGTCCTCTCAGGGTATGACAATGGGAGAGGGATGGAGAAGAGGCTACAATGATTTCTCAGTAAGGATGAGTAGCTCTCTCTCAAAAAGATGGGTGTGTGTGTTGTAGAAAACCTATCTAGGGTTTTTTCCTCGGAATGACCTCTCATACATTTGTGGGTAATGAGGGTATATATAGTGTGGGTGAAGCGTAAGAAAGTCACACATTAAAATCCTCCAGGCAGAATGTTTCGCGACTATCTCGCGGGAAGGCCTTACCCACGAGACACTCGCGAAAACTACAGCCTGGCACGACTTTTCAGCTTCCAGTCATGCGTTCCTCACATGGCTTTTTCGTGGGTTAGCTTCCAGCGAGACACCCGCGAGATCCATTGATTCTTCATTTAAGCTTGAGTCTTCACCAACTTCATACTAAACCCAATACAAATAAAATCCCACAAAATATAAGGAAATAAATTAAAGTAAATACAACACTTTTTGTCATAGAATAAAGCCAACATAAAATATAGTTGTAAATCACAACTTTACAATCTCCCCCTTTGGCTATTCCATGACAAAATACCCTATAATAGACTTTAAACTTAAACGTAAGTTTAGGAACAATGGCAAAACTCACTCACACCTAAATCTAGAAGTTGTGATGCACTTGGAACAAAATACCTGTAACCTGAAACACATACACAAAACACATTAGACTCTCAAGGTAAATCAAGTGATAAAAGGAAAAATGTCTTCTCCCCCTTGGTATATGCATCTCCCTTAAGGCTTTCTCCCCTTACGAATGTGCATGAGGTAGAATTTCTCCCCCTAGGAATGTGTACATGAGTCAAGTGACCGGGACGTCACACAGTAACTCCCATCCCTTACTGTGAATGACAGTGGGAAGGTCAGTGTCAACGAAGTCCGCCAGAATGACTTGGCGTTCCGAATGAACACCTCGTCAAGAAAAGTTCTCTGAAAATGCCTTGTGGGCATCTCCATCATGGAACCGAAGGTTAAGAGGAGCAGAGTTAGAAGAAGAGGAAGCTCCAAAACGCAGAGGGTTCCGAGTAGGAGTGGATTTACGTTTGGGTGCCATAAACACAACTAACGTAAAAGAATGAGAAAGAGATAGATAGAGAGACAATTAGAAAAGTCTCAACATAGTTCAAATAGATCAAATATATTGAACAAAAAGTACGTATGCATGGGAATGCATAAGCATATGACATGCAAATCAAAAGGCATCATGGGCTCAGCCCAATCCAATCCTACCAGCACACAAACATATAGCACACATCTAAATGCATGTAAATATCATTCTAATGCACATGGAATGCAATGTATGACATTTTGAAAGTATTTAAGTGAAAACCCAACCCAAAATTTCAAGAAAAACTCAGCAATTTTGAAAAACCCCAAAAATTTCAAAAAATCCCAAAACCTAGGTTTCAAAACATGCAATGCATGAAAAAGGAAGGGAAAAATGAACTTACCAAGTGATAGAAATCAAGGGAAGACCAAAAATGAAGAGGATTTGAAGATTTGAGTGAGAGAAAATTGGTTGGGAGATGAAAAGCCATCGGACAGATCGAGAGAGATCGAGGAAATGAGTGAAAAATCGCTACAGGCCCTTTTATAGACACCTCAGTAATTCTCGATAGCTGAGGTGTCGAGAGGTATCGAGGAAGCTATCAAGTAAGGCGTCAAGAATTTAGCCTTCAACAGATAGAGGTTCGAGAGGTATCGAGGTGCAAGATCAAATTTCAAGGAGCAGAATCTCGACCGATCGACAAGGTGTCGAGGAGGTGTCGAGGAGACAGGAACTTTCTCGATCGATCCACCAGGTGTCGAGACAGGTGTCGAGATTGCGATAAGAAAAGGCTTGAGACGCTCGACAGATGACAAGGTATCGAGGAGGTGTTGAGGAGGTGTCGAGACAGCAATTAAAAGCAGTTTTTCGAGAAGAGAAAAACACAAACATGAATGCAATCCAACATACACCTCAACCAATGATCCACTCAACATATAAAGCTCTTAAAAACATCTTTCAATCAAAAATTTAGTACATGGATCCTCAAAAACACAAACACACACTAAACAAGTCTAACTAATTTTATTTTTCAAAAAAAAGTTAAGACAGTTTAGTGAGCATACATTAGCACATGTAAAACCTTTGTGATGGCCAAATCACATTGTACCTGCACATCTATCAAAAGTAGTAAAGAATATTGCGTGTTGTGTGTAAAAAACATCACAACATTGCATATGTGTATACATATTATGACGATCTGAGATATCAGAAAATAACTTTAACTCACACACAATCATAATTGTTTGATGGAGACCATCACCGTAGAGGTACATCCTATAACTCCCACATCTCTTAGAATACATGCTTGCAACTATATTTAAAGCATTTTTAATCTTTTTGCTTTTAATTTTCTTTGGATATTTTCTTTTATTTTTAGCATATCATACATGGGCATAAAAAGGAGAAAAGAAATACCCAAGATGTTAAGCATTTGACATCGCACTTTTGCTATGCTGAAGCATATGAATGTCTTTGACACTGCACTTTTGCTATGCCGAAACATACAGGTGTCTTTGACACTGCACTTTTGCTATGCCGAAACATACAGGTGTCATATTATGATTGGCGAGCAACAGTGGTAAGATGGTTATTTATGCCTTTCTCTTAGGATTTCTAGTCCTATCCGTCAAAAAGAGTGATATAAGTGTTAAGTTTTAAGAGATAACCTAATCTTACTCATCAAAAACAAGAGCCACAAACCTCACTTGCTTAGTTGTACATAGAGATGCTCGTCTAAGCTACAAGAGATACAAAGTTTAGAAACTTTGTTTCAATGGCCATCCAAGGTACACAAATACCAAAGTACACAAAACACACACTGTTTTTGTATTTTTCTGATTTTTCAATTTTTTTTAATTTTTATATTAAAAACAAAATAAACAAAACTGAAAGTAAACACACAAAACATGTTAAACAAAGCAAAGCATAAAACTAGACTGACTCAATAAAAAAATGCAAAACACACAAGTAATGCAACAAAAAAAAAAAAAAAAAAACAAGAAGGGAAAAGAAAGTGATGAAATCACTTAATATCCTTTTTCTTCCACACCTTGGAAGAACATTTCCTTTGATTGAACCCTTGAACCGGTGGTGAGGGGGAAGAACTGAAACCGTTCAAGTTCGAAAGGAACATGAGGGCTTTTAGAATATCTCCAAGAGGAGCAAGAGAGGATTGAAGCTAATTTTGGCTTCGAGATGCTATCATGCCATTGCTCTGTTGAGTGGCTAGCCACTTATAGCAATTTGGTCGAGTATGACATGTAGCTCCACAATGATGACAGAGATGCCGCTTTTTTTGTTTAGGCTTTTGAGAGATAGCCTTCTTAGCCCTAGGGTTTTTAGCATTTTTCTTATCTTGCTTAGGGGGTGCTCCTAAGATAGATTTACCTTGTCTAAATTCTCATTAGCTAATTCAGTGTTAACATCAGTGTTCTCAATTTTAGTGTTATTAGTAGGAGAAACAAAAACAGTATTACTAGTTGAAGCAGTATTAGAGAAAGAAAGACCATACCCCAAGCCAGTTCGATCCGAAGCAGATTTCTGATTGCTAAGCATCTCATCAAGCTTTGCACTTGAAGTCCTCCCCAATTGAGCTTTGACTTGAGACAGCTCTGCTTCAAGTTTCTTGGTCTTCTTAGCCAAAAAGTTATTCTCAAATCTCAGTGCTCCAACAGTTTGATTCGCCTCATCAACCTTTGTGGACAACTCTTCACGATCAAGTTCCACATCGCTGAGCTTCTTGGTGGCCAGTCTATACAATTTATCATGCTTCTCAAAGAGCTTGTAAAGCTTCTCATAGGCTGAATGGATATCATCTTGATCATCCATCTTCTCAAATTTGGACTCCACCAATTCTTCTTCTTCTTCATCCACTTCTTCAACAATCCCTTTAGTAGGATTGACTGTGGCAGTGAAGGCATTTAAGATTTCGTCATCCTCATTTTCAGAATCATCTTCAAACTCAGTATCACTCAAGGTTGCAGCAAGTGTCTTACTGTTCCCAATGCTCTTAAGATATGTCAGGCATTCACGCTTCATGTGACTGAATCCATGACATCCAAAGCACTTTGGTCCTGCAGGAACAGTGTACTGACCGCCATCCTTAGCATCCTTCTTCCCTTTGTCTTGACTCTTGAACTGAGAAGAACTTGATTGTCTGCGGTCCTTGTCGAAGTTCCTCTCATTGGCATTCTTCATAAACTTCTTGAACTGCCTTATAATGTAGGACTTCATCTTGGAATCTTTATCATTGGAAGACTCATCTGTATCACTGCTCTTTGCCTTCAAAGCCATGCTCTTGCTTTTACCAGTTTTGCCAATCCTGGAGAGTCCTAGCTCATAGGTTTGTAAGTTTCCAACCAGCTCAGTCAAAGGAATCTTGTCAATATCCTTTGATTCTTCTATTGCCGTAATCTCGGCATGGAATCTCTCAGGTAGAGATCTGAGCACCTTCCTTACAACCTTGGGTTCAAGGATGGTTTCCCCAAGATTGAAGGCTGAGTTCACTATGTCCTTGAGCTTGGCATAGAACTCATCAAACGACTCATCCTCCTCCATCTTAATTTCTTCAAAGCTAGTAATGAGCCTCTGAAGTTTTGAATCTTTGATAGCCTTTGTTCCTTCATAGGTTATCTGGAGGATGGTCGAAACCTCCTTAGCAGTTTTAGTTGAGAATATCTTCTTGAACTCCTCATTGGTGACTGCGCTATATAGAGCATTTAACGCACTGCTGTTGAAGTTAGCCGCCTTGATCTTTGCATCATCCCAATCGGCCGGTTCTTCTTTTGGCTTAATCCAGCCAATCTCTATAGCTTGCTACACCTTCTCATCTAAAGACTGCAAGAAAGCTCTCATGCGTACTTTCCAGTATGCATAGTTAGTATCATCAAATAAAGGAGGTATGATTAATGACTATCCTCTATTCATGATAAACAGGGGTCATTGGATCAACACAGCATAGATTAAACCTAATCAGAGTGTGCCTACTCTGATACCACTTGATAGGCCACAATCTGAATGACCCCTTGTGATTAAACCTAATTAATTAATTAACCAAGTTGTTAATTAATCAATTAATCATGCAATTGTGTGGAAGCACAAACAAATCACCAAAAACTAAATATGTCGCGGAAATTAAATAACACGGTGATTTGTTTACGAATAGGGAAAACCCTAATGGCAAAAATCCCACCGGGTGATTTTCAGGTCACCACTCCCGAAACTCCACTATTATCAAATCAAGCGGCTACAAGGAAAGGAATCTCAAGTACCTTACTAACCTACAGTTGAAACCTTACCCCAATACCCAATTGGACTTGATCTGTAGTGACAGTTCCCACCTTTGATGCACGGCTCCCAAGTACTTGACTAACCAATGCGCGAATCCCAGTACGCGACTTCTGAACACCAACTAAGAAGGAGAGGTTGGCTGCAAAGTTCTTTAGTTCATTCTGCACGATGAAGATCAAATAGATGCTTGGTTACAAAATCCTTTGGTGCAAATACACAGCAACTTCTTCAGAGAAGATGAACTAGGTTAAGAACTTCGTCTTTTAATCATAATTTGCTTGAACAGAGATTGCTCAATGCTTTTACAACTTGTGTTCAACTTGACGACTCTTAAAACAATCCTTTTATATGTTTAGGGTTAGAAGAAAAGAAGGCCCAAAAGCATATTCACGGATCCCAAGAAAATCAGATTAGAAAATCTGAAATTTTAAATCTCGACAGATAGCAAGTGTTGAGGTAGCTATCGAGCAAGTGTCGAGCTTTAATGAAATTGCACTTCAGCTTTTTTTCTTGGACAGACTTGATGACTTCAACACTTGACCTTGAAACCTTGTTTCTTGAAGTACTAAAAACACCTAGAACTACCCAATTACAAGTAGAGTGCGTTTTGTCAAAGGATTAGCCAATTTACATAAATAAGTGACATATGTTCTTAACAAGTAAAACACATATGTCCTAACAATCTCCCCCTTTGGCAATCCGTGACAAAACCACAACAAACAAATGATCATATGAGAGAAGTCATAAATCACTCAACTCATATTCACTTGTTGATACAATAAAGTCTATCCTAACACAAACTCTTAAAAAACTTTACAAGAAGAGAGTTTATGGCAAGTAGACTTTGACAACCTGTATTTCTGAAACACTTTAAACAAAACTCATCAAGGCATCTTGTGTGAGACAGAAATAATAGATTGCATACAAGTATAAAGAACATGTGTATAAAGATAGAGAGGAAACAACACATGGAGAGATAGGTGAAAGAAACATACATCCATATATATAAAGAAAAATAAGTACAATGAATGTAAAAATGGTCAAAGGACCTCATATACAAGATCAATGTATCTAAAAAGAATAGAAAAGAAAAGATACATCAAAAACCTCACTACATCCCTCAAAATATCAACACTCCCCCTATCAAAAATGTCCTATACTAACTCTCCCCCTAAGATGACTACTCTCATAACTCAAAACTACTATCCCTTTTTGTCACGAGTGACAAAGGGTAGAGTGTCATGTAGATATCTCATCAACAGAGCTAGCATCTCCATCATCATCATCTGAAGCATCATCATCCTCATCATCCTCATCCTCAGAATCTGAAGCTGCTAGAGTAGGTGGTGAAGGAGTAGCCTCTTGAGCAAAACCACCCATGGTCGCCTGCCGTCGTGCAATACGACCAACACGAACATTCACCTGATACAACTCAGCAGAGAGTGTATCGAGGCGAGTGTCCATGCACTGCAGCTGTGCCATAATATCTCCTAGAGATACATCGCCCGTAGAGGAAGAAGGAGCAGATGTAGATGGAGCTGATCTGGACGAAGCCAAACAGGAAGGAGGAGTGGAATCCATCTGTCGCGACCTAAACTGCACCTCACTACGTTTTACGGTAGCAGCATCTATGGCACATATGTGTGTGAAGTGGTCGGACACAAGAAAAGGAATAAAAAAAATGGCATAAGATCCTCGTGATAGTGGAAGGAAAAATGAACTTATCACGGGACGCCGAATCAAGATGAACATCTATGATAGAAAGAATTAAGTGAGAAGGAAAATCTATAGTAAGATGCTCTAATAAAGATAACAAAAATCGAGCACGAGGCTCAGTGATGGAGTTGTAGTGAGAAAATGGATGGAGTACAAAAGTCATCACCATGTTAAGAAATCTAGGACCTTTAGCAAAAGGCCTCCATGATGTGTATTGATGCTCACCCCAATCAGCAGGGTGCTCACAGAAAGCAGAAATGAGCTCATCTTTGGACATAGTCCTCAGACGCTCACAGGAAGGGTAATCAGGAAAATCTATCCTAGGTACCCTAAGCACATCCGCAACTAGTTGCGGTGTGACAGGAATGCGCGTACCTCGAACGCGAGTGAAAAAGAGAGGTACTGAACGATCTATCCCGTGCATGTTGGAGTAAAACTCCTGTATCAGTACAAGGGGGCAAGTGACCAGGACGTCACACAGTGACTCCCATCCCCTACTGTGAATGACAGTGGGAAGGTCAGTGTAGGCGAAATCCGCCAGAATGACTTGGCGTTCCGAATGAACACCTCGTTAAGAAAAGTTCTCCGAAAATGCCTTGTGGGCATCTCCATCACAGAACCGAAGGTTAAGAGGAGCAGAGTCAGAAGAAGAGGAAGCTCTAGAACGCAGAGGGTTCCGAGCAGGAGTGGATTTACGTTTGGGTGCCATAGACACTACTAACGTAAAAGTATGAGAAAGAGATAGAGAGGGAGACAATCAGAAAAGTCCCAACATAATTCAAATAGATCAAATATATTGAACAAAAAGTACGTATGCATGGGAATGCATGAGCATGTGACATGCAAATCAAAAGGCATCATGGGCTCAGTCCAATCCAATCCTACCATCACACAAACATATAGGACACATCTAAATGCATGTAAATATCATTCTAATGCACATGGAATGCAATGTATGACATTTTGAAAGTATTTAAGTGAAAACCCAACCTAAAATTTCAAGAAAAACTCATCAATTTTGAAAAACCCCAAAAATTTCAAAAAATCCCAAAACCTAGGTTTCAAAACATGCAATGCATGAAAAAGGAAGGGAAAAATGAACTTACCAAGTGATAGAAATCAAGGGAAGACCAAAAATGAAGAGGATTTGAAGATTTGAGTGAGAGAAAATTGGTTGGGAGATGAAAACCCGTCGGACAGATCGAGAGAGATCAAGGAAATGAGTGAAAAATCGCGACAAGCCTTTTTATAGACACCTCAGTAATTCTCAACAGCTGAGGTGTCGAGAGGTATCGAGGAAGCTGTCGAGTAAGGTGTCGAGAATTTGGCCTTCCACAGATAGAGGTATCGAGAGGTATCGAGGTGCAAGATCAAATTTCAAGGAGCAGAATCTCGCTCGATCAACAAGGTGTCGAGGAGGTGTTGAGGAGACAGGAACTTTCTCGATCGATCCACCAGGTGTCGAGATTGAGATAAGAAAAGGCTTGAGAAGCTCGACAGATGACCAGGTATTGAGGAGGTGTCGAGACAGCAGTTAAAAGCAGTTTTTCGAGAAGAGAAAAACACAGATATGAATGCAATCCAACATACACCTCAACCAATGACCCACTCAACATATAAAGCTCTCAAAAACATCTCTCAATAAAAAATTTAGGACACGGATCCTCAAAAACATACACACACACTAAACAAGTCTAACCAAATTTATTTTTCAAAAACAAGTTAAGACAGTTTAGTGAGCATACATTAGCACATGTAAAACCTTTGTGATGGCCAAATCACATTGTACCTGCACATGTATCAAAAGTAGCAAAGAATATTGCATGTTGTGTGTGAAAAACATTGTAAGATTGCATATGTGTATACATGTTATGACGATCTGAGATATGAGAAAATAACTTTAACTCACACACAATCATAACTGTTTGATGAGGACCATCACCTTAGAGGTACATCCTATAACTCCCACATCTCCTAGAATACACGCTTGCAACCATATTTAAAGCATTTTTAATCTTTTTGCTTTTAATTTTCTTTGCATGTTTTCTTTTATTTTTAGCATATCATACATGGGCATAAAAAGGAGAAAGAAATATCCAAGATGTTAAGCATTTGACATCGCACTTTTGCTATGTCGAAGCATACGAATGTCTTTGATACTGCACTTTTGCTGTGCCGAAGCATATAGGTGTCTTTGATACTGCACTTTTGCTATGCCGAAGCATACAGGTGTCATATTATGATTGGCGGACAACAATGGTGAGGTGGTTATTTATGCCTTTCTTTTAGGATTTCTAGTCCTATCCGTCAAAAAGAGTGATATGAGTGTTAAGTTTTAAAAGATAACCTAATCTTACTCATCACAAACAAGATCCACAAAACTCACTTGCTTAGTTGTGCATAGAGATGCTCATCTAAGGTACAAGAGATACAAAGTTTAGAAACTTTGTTTCAATGGCCATCCAAGGTACACAAATACCAAAGTACACAAAACACACACTGTTTTTGTATTTTTTTTATATTAAAAATAAAATAAACAAAACTGAAAGTAAACACACAAAACATGTTAAACAAAGCAAAGCATAAAACTAGACTGACTCAATAAAAAAATGCAAAAAACACAAGTAATGCAACAAAAAAAAAAAAAAAAGAAGGGAAAAGAAAGTGATGAAATCACTTAGAGTCCTTTTTCTTCCACCCCTTGGAAGAATCTTTCCTTTGATTGAACCCTTGAACCGGTGGTGAGGGGGAAGAATTGAAACCGTTCAAGTTCAAAAGGAACATGAGGGCTTTTAGAATATCTCCAAGAGGAGCAAGAGAGGATTGAAGCTGATTTTGGCTTCCAGATGCTATCATACCATTGCTCTGTTGAGTGGCTAGCCACTTATAGCAATTTGGTCAAGTATGACCGGCAGCTCCACAATGATGACACAGATGCTGCTTCTTTTGTTTAGGCTTTTGAGAGATAGCCTTCTTAGCCCTAGGGTTTTTAGCATTTTTCTTATCTTGCTTAGGGGGTGCTCCTAAGATAGATTTACCCTTGTCTAAGTTCTCACTAGCTAATTCAGTGTTAACATTAGTGTTCTCAATTTCAGTGTTATTAGCAGGAGAAACAAAAATAGTATTACTAGTTGAAGCAGTATTAGAGAAAGAAAGACCATACCCCAAGCCAGTTCGATCCGAAGCAGATTTCTGATTGCTAAGCATCTCATCAAGCTTTGCACTTGAAGTCCTCTCCAATTGAGCTCTGACTTGAGACATCTCTGCTTCAAGCTTCTTGGTCTTCTTAGCCAAAAAGTTGTTCTCAAATATCAGTGCTCCAATAGTTTGATTCGCCTCATTAACCTTTGTGGACAACTCTTCACGATCAAGTTCCATATCGCTGAGCTTCTTGGTGGCCAGCCTATACAATTTCTTATGCCTCTCAGAGAGCTTGTAAAGCTTCTCATAGGCTGAATGGATATCATCTTGATCATCCATCTTCTCAAATTTGGACTCCACCAATTCTTCTTCTTCATCCACTTCTTCAACAATCCCTTCAGTAGGATTGACTGTGGCAGTGAAGGCATTTAAGATTCCGTCATCCTCATTGTCGGAATCATCTTCAGGCTTAGTGTCACTCAAGGTTGCAGCAAGTGCCTTACTCTTCCCAATGCTCTCGAGATATGTCGGGCATTCATGCTTCATGTGACCGAATCCATGACATCCAAAGCACTTTGGTCCTGCAGGACCAGTGTACTGACCGCCATCCTTAGCATCCTTCTTCCCTTTGTCTTAACTCTTGAACTGAGAAGAACTTGATTGTCTGTGGTCCTTGTCGAAGTTCCTCCCATTGGCATTCTTCATAAACTTCTTGAACGGCCTTGTAATGTAGGACTTCATCTTGGAATCTTCATCATCGGAAGACTCATCTGTATCACTGCTCTTTGCCTTCAAAGCCATGCTCTTGCTTTTCCCAGTTTTGCCAATCTTGGAGAGTCCTAGCTCATAGGTTTGCAAGTTTCCAACCAGCTCAGTCGAAGGAATCTTGTCAATATCCTTTGATTCTTCTATTGCCGTAATCTTGGCATGGAATCTCTCAGGTAGAGATTTGAGCACCTTCCTTACAACCTTGGGTTCAAGGTTGGTTTCCCCAAGATTGAAGGCTGAGTTCACTATGTCCTTGAGCTTGGCATAGAACTCATCAAACGACTCATCCTCCTCCATTTTAATTTCTTCAAAGCTAGTAATGAGCCTCTGAAGCTTTGAATCTTTGACAGCCTTTGTTCCTTCATAGGTTGTCTAGAGGATGGTCCAAGCCTCCTTAGCAGTTTTAGTTGAGGATATCTTCTTGAACTCCTCATTGGTGACTGCGCTAAATAGAACATTTAACGCTCTACTGTTGAAGTTAGCCGCCTTGATTTTTGCATCATCCCAATCGGCCATTTCTTCTTTTGGCTTAATCTAGCCAATTTCTACAGCTTGCCACACCTTCTCATCTAAAGACTGCAAGAAAGCTCTCATGCGTACTTTCCAGTATGCATAGTTAGTGCCATCAAATAAAGGAGGTATGATTAATAACTGTCCTCTATCCATGACAAACAGGGGTCAATGGATCAACGCAGTAAATATTAAACCTAATCAGAGTGTGCCTACTCTGATACCACTTGATAGGCCGCAATCTGAATGACCCATTGTGATTAAACCTAATTAATTAATTAGCCAAGTTGTTAATTAATCAATTAATCATGCAATTGCATGGAAGCACAAACAAATCACCAAAAACTAAATATGTAGCGGAAATTAAATAACACGGTGATTTGTTTACGAATGGGGAAAACCCTAATGGCAAAAAACCCCACCGGGTGATTTTCAGGTCACCACTCCCGAAACTCCACTATTATCAAATCAAGCGGTTACAAGTAAAGGAATCTCAAGTACCTTACCAACCTACAATGGAACCCTTACCCCAATATTCAATTGGACTTGATCTGTAGCGACAGTTCCCACCTTTGATGCACGGCTCCCAAGTACGTGACTAACCAATGCGCATATCCCAGTACGCGACTTCTGAACACCAACTAAGAAGGAGAGGTTGGCTGCAAAGTTCTTTAGTTCATTCTACACGATGAAGATCAGGAAGATGCTTGGTTACAAAACCCTTTGGTGCAAATACACAGCAACTTCTTCAGAGAAGATGAACTAGGTCAAGAACTTCGTCTTTTGATCACAATTTGCTTGAACAGAGATTGCTCAATGCTTTTGCAACTTGTGTTCAACTTGACGGCTCTTAAAACAATCCTTTTATATGTTTAGGGTTAGAAGAAAAGAAGGCCCAAAAGCATATTCACGGATCCCAAGAAAATCAGATTAGAAAATCTGAAATTTTAAATCTCAACAGATAGCAGGTGTCGAGGTAGTTATCGAGCAAGTGTCGAGCTTTAATGAAATTGCACTTCAGCTTGCTTTTTCTTGGACAGACTTGATGACTTCAACGCTTGACCTTGAAACCTTGTTTCTTGAAGTATTAAAAACACCTAAAACTATCCAATTACAAGTAGAGTGTGTTTTGTCAAAAGATTAGCCAATTTACATAAATAAGTGACATATGTTCTTGACAAGTAAAACACATATGTCCTAACAAAATGCAAAGAACATGACATGCTAAGGATGATGAAACATGATATGAACCTAGGCATGACAAAGACACAAGAACATGTTATATGTGCTAAAAAGTCTAAAAAGACTTAACTAGCATGAGTGAATGCAAAAACATGTCAAGTGTTAGAGTGTGTGCAGCAAATTGCATCGAGTGTGCACCTAGTGTGCATATGAGATGCATGATTAATGCATGAATAAGCACTCACGGAGTAAAGTGTAAAAACACACCACCAATGATCAAAACATGATAAACATGAATAATTATGGTGATCTCCAAAGTTTGGTACTCATCGAAGTCCAAAACAATGAGAAAATGCCATTTGGGCATTTTATCAAACATTTAGAGTGCACACACTATACATGTATGTTAAACAATGTAAGAACATATGAAAATCTTGCCTAAATACATGTTATATTTGCCACAAGGGGCCAACATCCAAAGCAAATCATCATTTAAAACAAAGCCCAATAAAAAAGATTGACAAAAAATAAGTTTTCCAACTCCCATTTGAGAAAATCCCAACTATGAACATAAAACCCTCAAAACAAAATCTAAGGATCAAAATCAATAAAAAAGAGTTAAAGATAACCTTAGAGATGTTTATGGAATGTAAAACACTTGAAATTAGTTAGGTTTTGATGTTGAAACATTAAAACAGGGGTTTAGGAGAGGATGAGAGAAGTTTAAAATAGAAAACCCATGAAATACCCTTTAAAAAGCTGATCTGTAAATTTTTGCGGGAAGCTTACTCGCGAAAGTACTCGCAAAATTTTTCGCGAGTAAGTCTTACTCGCAAGCTACTCACGAAATAGTCGCGAAACTCTCTGTCCAAAGTTGAAAAACTTGAAATTTGGACCTTTAAACTCCCAGTTGAGCTTACACATGAAATGGGTCATGAAAACACCCAAAACACATGTTTTTCACACAAAAACAACTTGAAAAACATAGGTGATACAAATCACTTCCAAAAGCAAACAAAAAGAACAAAAATCTTTTTTTTTTTTTTATCCATATATGGTTGAGCACACACACATCACATTTGAGCATGTACAAACATACAAATGAAATAGGCATTCATTGAACATTAAACTTGTGTGTTGTGTGTGTGGATCAAGTGTGGAATAGTCCTTAGTTTAGAGCGAAGTTTCAATGATCAATTCAATCAAGTTATACACAACTAGTACTAAGTCAAGTGGTCTATCTCAATTACAGAAATGAACATATATGACCTCCTACAAGAAAATGATTACAAAACTTAGAAGCTTTTCATTTGGCTTCTTTACAAATCATAACATTTGATCATTTTAGAATAATATATCTCATTTTTGAGATCGGTGCTTGAAATTTTTGATATTTCAACATTGATAATTAGCATTTGGCTTTTTGAGTACCATACATTTCAATAAAAAGTCGCTTTCCCTTTTTCCTAATCAAATACTAGTATGTGCAACAAGCTTTTGCAGCTCATTATGTCTTTTCATTTTAAGATTTACATTTGTTGAGCTTTTTAAGCAAAAACATAAAAATAAAGTAGGAAGAGATATAGGCACAAGTCTGTGCAAGTATCAAGACCATCAAGTCTATTGACCAATCATTCATGACAAGCTTGAAGATCTATTTACAACAATCACACATAGCTTTCAAGATTTCTTCCACACAGATAAATGTGCATACAAAACAAGCTAAACTCGTAAATGCACTACGCCATTAGTACGAAGGTACTAGGCCAAACTCACATGTGATATATGGTCAAACATATACGATCAAACTTTTTGAATTTTTCACTTTTTATGTGGTTTTGGATTTTTACACACATAAAAAAAAGACATAAAAGTAAGATAAAAAACAAAAACAAAACAATGCATATAAAGAGATGCATGATGCACAAATGCATGACAATAGAGCACCTAATGCATGAAGGGTCCTACAAAGATCGAAAAAATTAGATCAAAGAGCAAAAGCTCAACCATAGGAATCCTTTCTCATCCAAACGGAATGATTGTTTAGGATGAGTGTCTCATGAGAAGTGAGACGAGGGTTGGGAGAATGAGAACCGGAGATGCACATAGACAAGGAGTTAAGAGCATTAAACATTTTCTTTAACAACATGCTATTTTCACTTAAATCCAGTTTAGCATGCAAAGCACAACTTCCAAGAAGCTCAAGTTTCTCTTTTCTTTTGATTCTTTTAAGAGCATGAAACTTAAAGCAATAAAGTCTTAGATGACCAAAAGCACCACAATGGTGACAAACAATGTGTTTATGTCCACTAGGCTTTTTGGAAAGGGATCTAGCAACATGGTTTTGTTTTCTCTTCAATTTATGACATTGAGGTCTTATATGACCAATCACACCACAATGATGACAAGTTGGAATAAATTTAGATCCATCCAAAACCTTAGATTGGGACCTAAATAGAGGTTTAGACTTAACAGCATTTCTCTCCACTTTTTGGTTTCTTTTGTGTGGAGGAATGTACACCGATTTGTCTTTAGAGGTAGAACACACAATAGACACAACATCGGGTACCACAACATGATTGCAACAAATTTTTTCATCCTTTTTAACAATAGGTTAAGCAATCAAACACTTGGCATGCATCTTAAGAGATTCATTTTCAAATTTAAGATCATCAACAAGTTTGTTAGACAAAACAAGTTTAGCATCCAAGTCCATATTCAAACATTCAAACTCTTTCAGCTTTTCAAGAGAATTTTTAGCAAGTTTCTTATATTTTTCAACCAATTTGTTGAATTCATTGAGCTTAGCAATCAAATCATCATTTTTACAAAATAACTTGCTTAAACTCTTTTGAACCTTCTTAGCATTTTTCTTTAAGAGTTTGATGTTAGGAATATCAACAACACCCAAAGATTCATGTAACATAATATCACAATCATGAGGATTATCACTCACAGAGGCATTTTCACAAGCACGTGGCATGTTACATTCATCACCAACCAAATCATACAAAGAGGCATACAAAGCAATTCCATGGAAAATAAACACAAGGGGTCAAGGATCACATTTAGGTATTTAAACCACAAGTATACCCGCTTTGATACCAATTGAAAGCTTGAAAATGTGTCGAAACCACATGAGTTGTTTAGACCCCCAAATTAAAATTATGGCTTGGTTGATTTTACACTAACTTAATACTAAGTACAGAATAGTGTAAACACAAGCATATAAGCAAGACAACTACTCTAATCCATATTTAAAGCAACACAACAGTAAAAATGAAATGAACAAGAGTAAGGAAGAGAGATGCAAACATAGATAATACCGAGATGTGTTATCGAAGAGGAAACCAAAGAATTCGGCGAAAAACCTTTCCACCGCCCTCAAAGTGGAAATTGATTCACTAAACAATTAGTTGAGATACATGGGTGAGCAAGAGACCCTCCAAGCCTAATCTACCCGATGTACCTAAGCCCTCCAAACTCCTACTCCAACAAGGCTTCTCGGAACCGTGTCTTGTCTAGTTCTCCGAATCCCGCAACAAGCTCCATGTTGCATCTGCCATCCTAGGTTTCTTCTAATACTTCCCAGCAGCTCCAAAACACTCTCTACACTCTGAATACGTGTGGTTTTTTTTTTGGGTACAAATCTCCTCTCAAGGTATGACAATATGAGAGGGATGGAGAAGAGGCTATAATGATTTCTCACTAAGGATGAGTAGCTCTCTCTCAAAAAGATAGGTGTGTGTGTTGTAGAAAACCTATCTAGGGTTTTTTTCTCTGAATAGCCTCTCATACATTTGTGGGTAATTAGGGTATATATAGTATGGGTGAAGGGTAAGAAAGTCACACATTAAAATCCTCAAAGCAAAATGTTTCGCGACTATCTCGCGGGAAGGCCTTACCCGCGAAACACTCGCGAAAACTACAGCCTGACACGACTCTTCAGCTTCCAGTCATGTGCTCCTCACATGGCTCTTTCGCAGGTTAGCTTCTAGCAAGACACCCGCGAGATCCACTGATTCTTCATTTAAGCTTGAGTCTTCACCAACTTCATACTAAACCCAATACAATAAAATCCCACAAAATACAAGGAAATAAATTAAAGTAAATACAACACTTTTTGTCATGAAATAAAGCCAACATAAAATATAGTTGTAAATCACAACTTTACAATTAGCTATAAAAAAATGAATAAAAAAATAAAAAAATTCCAACAAAAAGAAGGCACATTAGCTTAAAAATTACTCTTAAAATAAAGAAATTAAAATAAAATTACTTTATTTTGTTTTCCTTAGTTTCCCCTTAATTTCTTGGCAACCAAAAACATCAAAAAATGTCGTTTGCGGTGGGAAAAGAAACACAATTACAAAGTTGAGATAAGCGGAGTGGAGCTTGAAGCAGAAGAAGAGCTTGTTATGGAACTAGCACATGCATTGAAGAGAACAAGAGTTGATGACCTTGATGGCAATGGTAGTAAGGGTGTTTGCAACCAAATACAACTGGGCCAAAGTTGCTCAAGACGAGGCAATGGGAGAAGGAATTAGTGGCATGTTAGAGGATAGAGTAGGACAAGTGATTGATGTGGGAGTTAGGAGTCAGGAGTGGTGCACTTGTAGGTGATATTACTGTAAAGGATGATCAAGAATAAGAGGATGGAGGAGGCGACAATGGAAGCCAAGATAGGAGGAAGGAGTTTCGATGGTAGTGGTTGGGTGGTTGAATGTGCAGTTGAGTTTGGGATTGGTATCAGGATTTGGATTCAAATGGAGACATTTGGTGACTTGACATAACTGATGAGTTTAGGAGATGCAAAATGTTGGAGGGGGCAGGGTTGTATGGGTTGTTGACGGGGGCCACCTCACCTCATCGATCCTTTTTATAAAAGTGAGTGTGTGCTGGGACAGAATTTACAATAAAATTTTTGTTATTTATCAATTTTGAAATTTTGAGTAATTTTCAAAATTTTAGGTTTGAAGATTTTATTTTCTTGATTTTAGGTGAATTTAATGCTTTTAAATTCAAATTAGAGTCCTATTTATGGATTATATCAATTAGAGTATGTTAGAGCCTTTAAATTGATCTCAAAGTCTGTAAAGGTTTTTTTGTAATTCAAATTCAATTTAATAAAAGTATAGATATTTTGTGGATTCAAGAAACCCTTATGGATTCGATGAACTCTTGTGAATTTGAGATTATTTCCTTGAAATAGATGTGCTCTTGTGGCTTCCACACCACCCTCAATTGGTATTAGAGCCTTAACATACCCTAGTCTGATGACTAATAGACGCGATGGCTACCATCCTAGAGATGAGAAGTTGAGGATGCAGTCCTCACTAGGGCTGAGTCTCAACAATTTTGTGAAGAGAACCAACAAGAATTACACGAATTAAAACAAGTAGTCACTACTCTTCTTGCTAGGAAATCCTTCCACAGCAACAACAATTAATCTATTCGTAGACGCATTCCCAAATATGAGAAAGTTCCATTCTTTGATGGAGAGATGTAAAATTTGGATTTTATTGATTGGATTCTAGATTTGGAAGGGTACTTTAATTATTGGGAGATTGTGGTGAGGAAAAATTACAACTTGTATCCAATAAATTAGACAGAGAAAAGCCAAATGGTGGAATGACATTCAAATCGATAGTAAGCATCAAGGTAAGCATAAAATTTGCTCTTGGTAAAGAATGAAAAAAGTGTTGGTTTATTTATGGTTTCTTCATTATTATTATGAAATACTAGATTATACAATTGGGGATTATAGATCTATAAATTCATACAAAGATGAAAATATAATAAATTTCATAAGCCAACCACAAAATCAAAATTATCACATTCAAGTTCATGTGCTGAGAAGAAAAAGGTTTGAGGGTCGACAAGACAAAGCCAAAACATATTAAAGAGATTGAACCACTGTTTTAAAAATCGGACCAATCGGTACAACTAGTTGAACCGAACTAGGAACTAGTTCGACAAAAACTAGTGAAAATTGATCAAGAACTAGAAAAAACAAAGAACGGATCCCTTTTCTAGTTCTTTGATCATTCTAGTTTTTAATACCATGAGTTGAACTCCAACTCCCCCAACTATGTACCTATCTAAAAATTAATAATAATAAGGATGAACTTTATTTCATAAAATAATATCACTAAGTTTAAATTCTTTTTTAAATAACTTTTTTTTATATATGTCTATAGCAAATCACACAATTTTTGTTCACTTTGTAAAATTTAGGAAGATGATAAGTTCTCTTTAATATTTTTGTCTTTCTATGTATGAACACTTTGAATATAGTATATTTATTTGTTATAATATATTCTATCATTAGAAAATTAAGATTTGTACTTCTTTTCATAGATGCATGCGGGGATACACACAATATCACCCCAATTATTATTATTATTATTTTTTTTTTGAGAATCACTATCACCCCAATTAGGTTGTGTATGTTCTTGAGTATTTTTCATACACACACTGTTTTGAGTATGTTTTAACCGATTTATCTTTAACATAATCCAACCTCCAAGCAAAAAATTCAGACTTTTTCACTGTATTACCCAATTAGGTTGTGTGCATAAGTGTGTGAAATAAAGAGGTGTTATATATACCATGTTAAATTACCGATTGTTTCAAAAGTTTAAATTATTGAAATATAGTAAATTTAATCATTTAAGCACATATTTTTGACAATACTTGTAAAAATAAACATTTTGTTAATGCCTATATAGTGTAATATTTAGCGATATTAACTTATGAGTAAGTGTGACAGGTGTACATGCAGCAGAGAACTTTAAAATCAATTGAAGTATGCAGTTCTTCTCAAATAGAAAAATTTGGAAAATGGTGGTCTTCTCAGGAAGAAAATTTTAAAAGGGGTTTACAACTGCAAATGAAGAAGAAAAAGAGTAAACCAAAAAAACCTTTACGAATTAAAAGGATATGACTAGAAGAATAAAAGGCAATCATAGAACTGTGGACTTCCAGAAACAATCTCCTAGTATAATGAGAAGCTTGATTATGGATCACATATAGAAGAGATTTAAAGAAGACGAAGATGTTTATGTGGAGAACCTAATCCATAATATTTCTTGGGAAGTTCAAAGCGATGTCAAGCACCATATCTCCTTTAAAAAGAGTAGTTTGTTTAACTCTATAAATTTGTGGGAAAAATGCTCTTACACCTCCCCTGAACTTTAGAATAGTCGGAGGTGTATAGTAGGCATTACATCCACTGAACTTTTATTTTAGTCAATTTAGTATGCGTTTGGTATGGATTGTTTTTGCTAACTTATTTTACTATTTAGCTTATTTTTGTTACTATTCATGGGCCACTCGACACTTTTTGGTACTATTTATAAGTCTCACTGTACTATTTCAACTAACTTTTACATTTATCTATAGTATTTTTAGAGAAAAAAATAATAAGTTTTAGTTTCAGCAAAATACGCAGATCCCAATTAGACACTTACTTCCTCAACTTCATACATAAGCCAAATTAATACTTCTGCTAAGTCTAAAGTTTAAATAAATTACTAACGCCTCTCAGCTGGACAAAATTTGCCTAACCCAGACAGATTGGGAGATGGAGAAACTAGAGGTTTAGTTGTGAGACATAAATTGATGAGAGACAGCTCAAACAAGGAGATGGTCTCTCTCAATTGAACAGCGGCGTCCCTCCCTCCTTCCCGTCTCCAATCTCGCTGTTTGTGGTCCCACCGGGCCGTTCGATAGCAACAACAATGTAGCCTACTCTGATCTGGTGCGGTGAAGACTACTCAAGCGTGCTTCATCCGTCCTCTCTCTTCTACTTTTGAGCCTTTTTTTCTGTCTAATTTCCAATTGCTTATCCTCTGAAATCATGGTCGCGTTGTGGGTTAATATTATTCCGCTTGAATTGAAAGCTGCTTGTATTTTAATGTTGGAGTGCGAAAAGGTAGGGCTATTGGGGTGGGGAAGGTATTTTTGAATGTCAAAAATTCTCTTTTGGTTTTTAGTTCATGACTAGGCTGATTTAAAGAATAGCTAATAAGGTTAATTTTTTTTTTTTTTTTTTCCCTTTCTCTTTTGAGAAACAGAAAAGACTTCCATTCCATATCAGCAAGAAATAACAAATTACATCAAGTCTTAAAATTAATGAGGATGGTTCCACAAGATTGGCTTGTTTCATTGCCATATCTTTACAAGGAAGCCGCTAGACACTAGCACCGACATCTATTATTTGAGAAAATAGTGGGTTTATACGTTTTTGTTTTTGGGTTAAATAAGTTTGAGGTTAGGAATTGATTTTTTTAGTTAAGTTTACTAACATGGTCCTCTAGTTCTAGTGAATACCATGGAGTTCAGAACTATATATGAAGATGCAATTCAGATCCATCAAGCAAAACACCTGGGGCAAATATTGTGGATTGGCAAGCCATATTGATATTATATATAACAGATGGTTGTGGTTCAAGTTTTCGTTGAGCTCTTTAAATTGTTTTAATTATGCATTTTTGTTTTACAAGTTTTGATCAATTTTATTGAAAATTTGAACTCATTTTCCGTGTTAAATTTAATTAATTTTGCATAATTTTTCAGATCTAGAAAAGATGTCGCATTTCCAATTGAGCTTGGATGGATTAGCCACTATGGCCTTTCTCTATTTGGTCCTTTTTAACCCTTTAGATTTAGAGTTTAAGGTTTTAGTTTGATATCTGTTCACTCTCTTAATCATATACTGAACATGGATTTAATTGAGGATTATGATTCTTGTAGCCAATCGTAGCCAATCACAGCCAATAGGAATAAGGTTATGTTGATTTAATAAGCGAGGTTATGTGACATACAATAATAAGAAATTCTTAATTGAAATTAACTGGTTTTTTATGTCCAAAATCAGAGGAATCTGATTTGAAATTTGTCAGGGTCAATTAGCGGAAATGCCAAATAGAAGGAAAACTGTCCAAAACACCCCTCAGATTTGATAAATGTAAATAAATAAGGAGAGTTTTTTTTTTTTTAATTTTTAGGAAATAATAATACTTATTAAAACACACAAACACAAAAGTAGTATATTGAGTTTTTTAAGCAGGCTTATAATATATTACATAACTAGAGTTAAGTCCAAAATTCATGATACTCTTTAGAGTAAAGGTTAGTGGTGCATCACCAATCTTTATTCTTAGAGAAATATTTATAGTATCCTTAGTATACTAAATATTTGCTCCACCAATGTTTGACAAAATGATCTCCATCAATAACTCTACGTTAATTATTGGGAAATAGTATTTTTTTTTTTTACTGTTGGATTTAATGAGAATATATGACCTTAAAATGGTGTAAATTTAATCAAGTTACCATGGAGCTTGAACCCATATCATGATTCATGATCTATTATTAGTTAATGTTCTAATCACCTAAGTAGTGACTAGTCATTAATGTTTTTTTTTTTTTTGAGAAACACTAGTCATTAATGTTGTCTCAAACATTTAGTACTTTTACCTTTAACTAACATACATACATTATCTTATAAAATAAAAATAAAAAACTTACAAGGTTAATTCATGATAGATGACAATGTTAATTGGGCATAATTGTTAGATTATTTAATCATATTTTACCATCACGCACTTTTGGCATGATTGTCACTTTACAAGTATAAAGTTTTTGTGGGGTGTGGGGGGTGAGACTAGGGTTCAAGTTTTCAAGAGAGAATTTTACACATCTATATACTTAAATTATGCTAGAGTAAAAGTTTTATTTGTATTAAAAAAAAAAAAAAACCATACTTTGAATTATTAAAAATTAAAAAGTGTAATTTTTTCTTACTTTTTTATTTTTTGTTAGGAAATTGTGAAATTGGATTTTTATTCAATAAGACTTCTCATACAAATTTTTCTCAATTATTGATTTAATATATTGTGAATTTGTGATTAATGCATAATAAAAATTGTTTCAATTATAGATCCAATTAGAAGTTATATTACTTTTGTGGGGGGTGAAAAGCCCAACCTAATATATTGGGCCTAAGGCCCTATTTGAAGACTATTGTCAGTCCGAAGAGAGGAAAATATTTGAGAAAAAGTCCATGTGGAAGAGGTATACCTGGAAATGAATGAGGAGTGTAGTCCGAAGAGATCACTAGTGGTTCGAAGAGGTCATTCTCCTCGGATACAAAGAGCGTTGGTCAAGCAGATACCTGGGAGGATCAAGTAATCTTTCTAATGATTTCGATGAAAGGGCAGGCTTCAGGCACGTATGGAGATGATAGGAACGAAGAAAAATATCTAGAAGACAAGCTGCAACCACCACATTAAATGCATTACAGCTACCTTTCTAGCCGCATTAATGTGGAGAAGACCCCTGAACAGTGTAACCTCAGCTACCACCACTCATAAAGAGCTAAAGGAGATACCTGATGGGACATGTACTCAAGTGGATGCCTAGAGAAAGAACAAGTGGACGGTGAAGATGATGGGAGTGAATACTATATAAAGGGAAGGTGCCTCTGAAAGAAAAGGGGCGAAAGAAAAAAAAAAGAAGGAGAAAACAACTTTACTGTATCTCTAAGAGTTGTAATCATCTTTCATTCAATAATATACCTTTTCGGACATACACTTAACCAGTTATTCAAGCATGATTTCATGTTAATTCATCCTTAAATACCATAAGTAATTCTTGTCCAATTCACATCTGGCCCAACTCTTTCACCCACGCTCTACAAATTCATTGTCTTGGGTTTATTGGGCCCCTAATCCATACATTTTAGGCTTGGGCTACAAAAACTGACCCTACAACTTTAATCACAACTCACCACCTTATTAAATGTGTTCTTTTAACATTTTTCATTTTCCCCACGTATTTCATGTTTCCACTTTAGCTAGCTAATTTGACTTTGGAAAAAAGGAGGAATTATTAAGTCCTTCCAGGGTCTTACCCCTTGGCCCATCCCTTTTGATGAGGGGCAATCTCCACCAGAAAGACCTAATCATTTCTTAGAACAATATATTATTTTATTCCACTACAAATATTTTAATCGCACCAAACAAAATAAAATATGAGATGTAAGGTGTATTGTTAAAATGATAATATAAAATTGAAAAAAAAAAGAATATTCAATAAAGTGACAAGAGAATATAGTATAAGATGTATGATAAATCATTAGAATGATAATGTAAAATAGATAAAATAGTTTTTTTTATAGTCCAAAATGCATTTCTTTTTGCATTGGAATGCTTACACTTGTATATCAACAATAATTGTGTCAATAAATCTAATAAGTTTGGCAATAATTGCACTCAAAGATTCTGAACTTACCTTATTCGTTGCTGAAAAAACGACAATATTGAAAGACTTGAGGTATTGACCATTGTGATTCTGTGAATACACACAATATTAACTCACTTTTTAAGTGCACGGCAAGAGATGCTCTCATCTTAAAATTCTACACCAAAGCCAATTTCTGCCACTCAAATTTGTTTTGTCCAAATCTCTGTCCCTCTTGTTCCGCCTTGCATGTAAAATGCATACTACTTGAGTTTGCCAGGTTCAACTACTTTTTATAATGCATATTAAAAAAAGATGTATATTTAGAAATACTTATTGTTTACTTTTATTATATGTTTTGATATGGTTGTATTGTCTAATCTTTTTCCATTTTTCCAGGGATCAAAATTCAGACTTTTCTGGTAAAGTTTGCTTGGTCAACTATACATTGTTCAGAGGTTGGTTCTTTATTTGGACCTTGGATCATCGATAAGCTTTAGGTATGAGTGACAATCAGCAAGGGAATAATAAAAGGTAGTTTCTTTTTCTCAAGAAGATTTTGTATGTCTGAACCTGAAATTTATATATATATATATATATATATGTGCTAAAAATAAACTGTTGTTCCCTCTTCTGTCAGTAGTCTGAATCAATATATTGGTTACTATTAGAACATTTTTTTAATAACATTTCGAATGTCTGAAACTGAAAGACACCTTATTACAGCATCTTACTTGTATTATGTTGCTTTCGGGGCCAACTATGTCTAACCCAACTAAAGTTTTCATGATCTTAATTTCAAGTCACGAATTTTCAATCAATGAATGATCTTTTTTTATAAGAAAATGATTTTTTTTTTTTTTTTTTATGAGAAACAACGATTTTGTTTTTTATGAGAAACAACAATTTTGTTTTTTGAGAAACAGAAAATCAATGATTTTAAGTTGCCAAGTTATATACCAAGTTACCAACACAGCACATATAATATGGCGCACAAAAATAATATGACGCCAAAAACTAGCTATTATTAGCAAAAAAATAAAAATATAAAGAATTATTCTAACAATGACTTGTGATATTATATATGCTAAAAACTGGGTCTTAAAATATTATGTTTATTTTATGTAATGTGATTCATTATAAATGTTACACATGTTTCAGCTATTTGACACATTAGAAATACATAAAAATCTGTTTCCAAAATCTAAAACTAATATTTTCACTAAATTTATATCACCAAATTTTATTTTAAAATTTTTAATATATATTTTAAATCAATTTAATTGTGTACATTTTTTTTTAATAAAAATTTGGGTCTTAATTTTCTCAATTATATAAAAGAGTTGTATACTGTGAGTAGTTGTTTACTATGATTCAACTGTAGTTAATATTAAGAAATGAATCATAAGCTTGGTCATATACCTTAAATATTTCACCAATTGAAATACTTTCTTACTCTTAAATGTTGGTCATTCCATTTTGGTACTAATTTTGGTTTGTCCATTAAAATAAAATATTTCAATATAGATGTATTTTGTCTACCATGCATTTTGGGCTTACCGTTATATATATAACACTTAAAATATATTTAAAATATAAAATAAATTAAGATAATAAATGATTGGGAGGAGGACAAGGAGAGAATTTGGTTTTAGTCTTTTTTTTATAAAATATTTGGATGAATGTTTTGAGTCTTTTGATAGGGAGAGAGAGAGAGGGAGAGAGAAGGCGAGGCCTGGGCAGATGGTGATGTGAGATTAAAAAAAAAAAAAAGGAAGATAAAAGGAAGATCATGAGAATGATTAGAGAGAGAGAAAGTGAGAGGAAAAAGTAAAGAAAAAAAAAGACAAAAAAGAGTGACATTGCACTTGGAAAGGAAGGAGGAAAGAGAAAGAGCAGGGAAATGAGAGGAGAGATAGTTGTTTTTTAATTTGGTTACCAGGGGCCCAGGAGAGAAAAGAAAATGAGAAAAATCATTTCTCCCACACCCACAAGTTTGCAATCCAATTGGGCAGATGTGAAGAGAAACATTGGAATATATATATATATATATATATATTAAAAATATTAAAAAATTAGGAAAAATGTGAGCGTAAAAGTCAAAAACCCTATATTTTTCTTTTTTAATTTCCTCTGTCTTTGTAAACGAGAGGAACGAGAAGTGTCTTATTCTTTTCTTTTCTCATCTCATCTCCTTATTTCCAAACATACATGAGAGAATTTCCATTTTTTTTTTTTTATCCTTTACCCATTTCTTTTCTTTTATCTTTCCTCATTTGCAACTAAACAAAGATTGAGAGATGAGAGTGACTAAAGAATAAAAAAAATAGTAGATTATTTAGAAAAGTAAAAATTTTAAAGCTAAATTGCATTTAGCCTGACATTCAAATACTTGTCGATATTGACAGAAATGATTTGGAATGATTTGAATTTTTTCCCGAGACAGGATGAGTGGGTTCCTTGTTTCAATTTGTTTACCAATACAATATTTCCTAGTTAGAACAGGATGAAATCAATAATTATGTAAAAGCCAAAAGCACTAAAAGAATTTTGGTAAGGGAATGTATGTGTTTGATGTGGCACAACAGTATTGTGGCGTTCTCTATGTGAAGGGTATTATGAAAGTTGTGTGGCAAAGGAATTTTCTTCATCCATAATTGTACTTTCCTACTTTAAGTTTTAACCCACCTACATTTTTCTCCTAATTAAATGGCTTTGCTATAAAATTTAGGTTCTCATGAATATAAAATGCCATTTGTTTAAAAGGTGAATATAAGATGCAATTAATCCTGAATATTAAAAAAAAAAATTGCTTTTTCTTGTCTTTTCTTTACACAAGAAGTAGGACAATGTGTTTTGTTTTGTTTTTTTTTTTTTTTTTTTTGGCACGTAAATATATTGAAAAATCGGAATAAGGTGTAAGTGAATAGGATCTCAAGCAAAATATATAGCCAAATCCATTGTTAGATGCATACAAAAAAAAAAAAAAAATCATTTGAAATTAAATAGTGAATAAGTGCATATGAATAATTTTGACCTTACTCAAATTGAACAATTCATCGACTCGAGAGCAGAATCCCCAGAGCATAGTAGTCCAAGTTGAACCATGATTCGAAGACCAAGTAATTGACTGCTGATAGAAATGTTTAGGAAATAAGAAAATGTTGCAGCCTTAAGCTATTTATTACCAGAAGTACTGATAAAAATTCGAATTTACATATGCCTTTGCCAAGCTAATTCAAAGTAATTTTATTATTCAATTTGAATTAAATTATTATAATATTTTCTTTAATTCAACATATTATTAATGCTAGTTGCTTAGTAAAATTCCAAAACAATGCATTCCAATCATCTTGTGCAAAAGAGTGGGAGTCGGAAAGAAAACATATGGTTTCACTAATTCAACTTTTTGTTTGACAATAGCTTATTTAACTGAAACTGAATTTTTTTTGCTAAAAGTACCGTAGATAAAGCTAAAAGGTAGATCAAAATAGTACTATAGGACCTATGAATAGTATCAAAAAATGCATTTGGACCTATGAATGGTAGCAAAAATAAGCTAAATAGTAAAAAAAATTTGGCTTTTTAAGCTAATGCCAAACTCACACTTCATACGTGCACATAGAGTGGTAATTTGTTAGGTTTGGGATGGATTAGCCTCTTTCCAATCCCAAACTTCTTAAATATGAAGAATTCCATTCCAAATCTTTCTTTTTTTTTTTAATAAAGAGAAAGCAGTGCACATGTACTTTGTTATAAAAATCTAGTTTTCTTGTAAATAGAATTATAGAGATATTTTAATTTTTAATAAATAGTAGATTTCAGTTAACTCAATTAGTAAAATCTATTATTATCTAATAAAAGATCAGAAGTTCAATCTTCACTTATACTAAAAACTAATTAGCATTTTGACTAAATGATAAAAAGCAATCATTATAAAACACATGTTATAGGTTGAAAGTTAAGTAAGGTTAGCCTATAATAGTTTAAAGTGTACAAAGTCGACATAACTCAGTCCTAATACATAATTTTTATTTTATTTTATTTTTTTTATTTAAAGAAGATCCTAACAACCAATTTGTTTGGTATGAAGGTCAACATTGAAGCTATTGGTAGGTTTGTTCCTTGATTGGTATGAAGGAATACTTGTATTCTGTCACGTGATTGCAGTATCACTGGATCCCTTGTTCTTTTACGTTCCCGTGATAAAAGAAGACAAAAGGTGCATTGAGTTAAACAATGTGTTGTGGACCATAGCTATTGTTTTGCGATCGGTCACCGATGTTGTTTACCTAGTGCATTTTGTAGTGAAGTCCGTAGTGAAATCCAAGATACGTAAGGAACGTAATGATGAGTCAAATAGTAAGGAGCATAGTGATGAGTCAAGGGTAAAAGGTCGAAGGTACTTTTGGCCCTTCTTCATGCTCAACATTCTAGTTATTCTGCCCATTCCACAGGTAAAGGAGACTTTAGCTGGATTCTCTATTGGAAACTACTATTTTCACGTATTTTCTAGTATTTTGGAACTAACAAAAATGATTTTTATAAAGACTTTATTCTGCCCATTCCACATGTAAGGGAGACTTTTATATATTTTCTACTATCTTCACGTACTCATAAGCATTGTTATCGTAACTGGACCAGACCAGTCTGTTCAACCAGTGGAAAGGCCAGGCTTTATTTTAAGTGGGTCAGTCCATTCATAAATTTAGCAATATAATTCCATAAAAAATTATTTTAACTATTTTTTAATATAACCATCTTCAATAAATCTATATTTTTAAGTATTTAATTAAAATAATATAAAAATTAATTAAAATAAAATAAAAAATATCCACCCCAACAACTTTTCAACTAGCTACAACCGCCTCCACCACCACCACACTCCACCAGCAACAACCTCATCCAAAGTCCACGGCAAGAAAAACAGAAAAAACCACCCAACACAGCCACAACCACCAAAACTACGGCAACCACAACCACAACTATCAAATCACCACCAACACAGCCACAAAACCACCATTTCATCCACAACCCACAGTCACAACCAAACCCACAAAAAAAAAAAAAAACCAAATCACCACCTTAGCCACCAAACCACCACCACAACCACCATCACCACCACCAAAGCCATCAAACCCATAGAAAAAAAAAAAAATCAAACATAGAAATTTCTATTTGAGCAAAGATCAACCAAAAATCAACCAAACACACGCAAAAAAACCCAATCACCCAAATTCTGATCTGAGCAAAGAGAGAAAAGAGATGGGTCTGGGGAGATGGGGCTTTGCAAAATGGGTCTGGGGATTTGGGGTCTCGACGAGATGGGTCTGTGGAGATAGGGTCTTAGCGGGATGGGTCTGGGAGATGGTTTTGTGGGTCGGCGAAATGGGTCGGCAAGATGGCTGGCAGCTGGCAGCGAGTAGGCGAGCAGCAGATCGGCAAAGGTGGAGGGAGGAAGAAGAAGAGAGAAGAGGGCAACGGGAAATGAGAAGAAACGAAAAGAAAAAGAGATAATTTTTTTTTAAAGGAAATATTAGCTCAAATAACAATAAATNAAAAAATGGAGTCCACATGTTTAACTTCTTATGACCCAAAATTACATTTTTGCCATATCTTTTATCCATCTTTTTCATTCATGTGAGCGTAAAAGTCAAAAACCCTATATTTTTCTTTTTTAATTTCCTCTGTCTTTGTAAACGAGAGGAACGAGAAGTGTCTTATTCTTTTCTTTTCTCATCTCATCTCCTTATTTCCAAACATACATGAGAGAATTTCCATTTTTTTTTTTTTATCCTTTACCCATTTCTTTTCTTTTATCTTTCCTCATTTGCAACTAAACAAAGATTGAGAGATGAGAGTGACTAAAGAATAAAAAAAATAGTAGATTATTTAGAAAAGTAAAAATTTTAAAGCTAAATTGCATTTAGCCTGACATTCAAATACTTGTCGATATTGACAGAAATGATTTGGAATGATTTGAATTTTTTCCCGAGACAGGATGAGTGGGTTCCTTGTTTCAATTTGTTTACCAATACAATATTTCCTAGTTAGAACAGGATGAAATCAATAATTATGTAAAAGCCAAAAGCACTAAAAGAATTTTGGTAAGGGAATGTATGTGTTTGATGTGGCACAACAGTATTGTGGCGTTCTCTATGTGAAGGGTATTATGAAAGTTGTGTGGCAAAGGAATTTTCTTCATCCATAATTGTACTTTCCTACTTTAAGTTTTAACCCACCTACATTTT
The DNA here is from genome assembly GCF_002906115.3 of Quercus suber. Classification (NCBI taxonomy): domain Eukaryota; kingdom Viridiplantae; phylum Streptophyta; class Magnoliopsida; order Fagales; family Fagaceae; genus Quercus; species Quercus suber. Next base: position 51,156 of record NW_027069831.1, read on the forward strand.
TCTCCTAATTAAATGGCTTTGCTATAAAATTTAGGTTCTCATGAATATAAAATGCCATTTGTTTAAAAGGTGAATATAAGATGCAATTAATCCTGAATATTAAAAAAAAAAATTGCTTTTTCTTGTCTTTTCTTTACACAAGAAGTAGGACAATGTGTTTTGTTTTGTTTTTTTTTTTTTTTTTTTGGCACGTAAATATATTGAAAAATCGGAATAAGGTGTAAGTGAATAGGATCTCAAGCAAAATATATAGCCAAATCCATTGTTAGATGCATACAAAAAAAAAAAAAAAATCATTTGAAATTAAATAGTGAATAAGTGCATATGAATAATTTTGACCTTACTCAAAATTGAACAATTCATCGACTCGAGAGCAGAATCCCCAGAGCATAGTAGTCCAAGTTGAACCATGATTCGAAGACCAAGTAATTGACTGCTGATAGAAATGTTTAGGAAATAAGAAAATGTTGCAGCCTTAAGCTATTTATTACCAGAAGTACTGATAAAAATTCGAATTTACATATGCCTTTGCCAAGCTAATTCAAAGTAATTTTATTATTCAATTTGAATTAAATTATTATAATATTTTCTTTAATTCAACATATTATTAATGCTAGTTGCTTAGTAAAATTCCAAAACAATGCATTCCAATCATCTTGTGCAAAAGAGTGGGAGTCGGAAAGAAAACATATGGTTTCACTAATTCAACTTTTTGTTTGACAATAGCTTATTTAACTGAAACTGAATTTTTTTTGCTAAAAGTACCGTAGATAAAGCTAAAAGGTAGATCAAAATAGTACTATAGGACCTATGAATAGTATCAAAAAATGCATTTGGACCTATGAATGGTAGCAAAAATAAGCTAAAAATATTAGCTCAAATAACAATAAATATAAACCAAAAAAAAAAAAAAAAAGAGACAAGACCAAACAACAGGAAATGAAAAAGCTATTCAATAAAAAGCTTATTATAAAACAAAAAGATAATATTTGTAGCTCGTCTAACTTATTCAATAAAAATAATTTTTGATTTCATTTTACTTTAAAAAATGGTACCAAAAAATATATTTTAATAATTTAAAATTTTTAGTAACCACCCTAAAAACAATTCTTAAAAATGCCACTGCACACTATGCCAATGTTTCTTATTTCTATTTCATAATAGTAGTGCCTATAGAATAACACTCTAACATGTAATTTTTATAGGTTTGAGTTAACTCAACTAATAACGTTTCTTATTATCGAATAAAAGATTTAAGGTTCATTTCTTGTCTATAACAAATCGATTGCTATCTTGCCTTGATGATAAAAATAAATTATTTTGGAACTGATATCATAGGTTAAAATTTTATATATAAAAACACAAAAAAAAAAAAAAACCTAATTTTCAATTGACAAAGAATACTTTCTTTTTGGATAAGGAACGTTATGTTACTTATTTGACAACAAAAGTTCTTTTTTTTCATAGTCACTAATTTATTTAAATTAATGTTATCCTACACATTATTAGATTTTATTCATTGACTCTAAACACGAAAGTTCTTGTAATCCATTCAGGTGTTAATGTCAAAAATACTTTCAGAAATGAGACGCGCGAAATATACAAATTATGTAACAATCTTGAACGCTGTTATTCTTAGCCAATATGTGCCAAGAGTTCTTCAAATCTACCTATCCTTAAAGGAACTGGGCAAAAATAAAATTATTCCCATACGGATCAGAGCTTCATTCAATTTCTTTCTATACATCCTTGCTGGTTATGTAAGTTTTAAGGTTTGCTTACCTAGTAATTTTGTTTTCTATTTTACATATTTGCATATTGAGGATGACTTATTAATATTACTTCTTTTTAAATTCAAAAATAAAAATATATTTTATAGAAATTAAGTGGAAGCTTCATATTTATACAATTCTTTTTCTCTCTTATTGATATATATATATATATATATATTTTTTTTAATACAAGATAGAAATTCTACTCTAACCTAATCTAAGTATAGAGACTTGAATTTCGGCTCTTGTCCCTTACATCTCACAAACATTTATACTTGTGAAGTGACCATTCACCAAAAGTGTGTGGTGGCTTCTTATTGATATTGTTGATTATTAGCATTTGGTTTCGATATCTGCAAAATTTACTAATATTTTAACGGGTTTTTCTGTTCGTTTAGATATTTGGAGCCTTTTGGTATTTTTTCACAACTCAACGGCTGACATATTGTTGGCGTAAAGCGTGTTTATATCACGGTGGATGCGTCCAAGGCTCTTTTAACTGTGACCACAGTTTTGGAAATTTCTCTGTTTCACACGATTTCTGCTCTATTGATACAACAAATACAAGAGCCTTTGATTTTGGAATATTTCTCGAAGCCCGACAGTCCGGGATCTTAGAGTCCACAGATTTTCCAAAGAAATTAATTTACACTGCCTGGTGGGGCTTGCGAAATTTAAGGTTTTCACCCTTTACTATTCCATATATATCAGTTGTTGCAACAAATAAAGGGACTTGATCCATAGATCTCCTTGTGATAGAAACTCAGCAATATCACTGAGTCACAAGGTTCATGGCATTTTCTATCGATTCATTTTTATAGTTAAAATAATTATTGCTTCTCCTAGTTTTTATTAGTGATCTCATTTAATAAAAATATGGTTTTATTCTTTTTTTTCTTACGTGGTGAAATCGTAAAGTAGAATCACTCATCCTCACACATTTGTAAACCATGAATCGCCTGATAAACATTGGATTAGAATAGAAAGAAAATACTTAAACCATGAATTGTTTATATATAAATATCTGTATTGAGTCTTTTTACAAATTTTTTTATAGATTTGGATCTAAATTACAAGTTTTTTTTTTTTGTGAAGTTGCTACTAATAGAACTAATCTGCTTTTATCCCGGAGATGCTCTGGTATGTTTTCTTCTTTAACTATATATATATATATATATAGTACTATAAAAATTACTCTAAACAAAACTCAAGATATATATATATATTAGGAATGTAGATTTCAGTTAGCTTAACTAGTAAAGTTTTTTGCCATTGAATAACAAAATTGGGGTTCGAACTCCATTTACACTGAAATCCGATTGGTATTTTAATTTGATAATAAAAAGCATGCATCATGGAGTTGATATTATAGATTGAAACTCTATCGTGTGTGTGTGAGAGAGATGTATTCTTATTAGACCAGGTAAATGGGTCGGGTCAGATCTTGTTCAGGTTCGAGTTAGGGTTAAAAACTAGTCTATCATATATAGTAATAATAATAATTTATTATTATTATATTGTCTTCTTATTTTAAAACTTAAATAATAAATCAATTTTTAAATTTATATAATCAAAAGTTCACAAATGATATCATCTAAAAGAGCAACAAATAAATCGCAAATACCCATGCATATAAGATTTTGTTACTTTTATATGCTTCCACGTCTGCATATGTTCTCTTAACTTATGCATTTCCCGTATAATTTTGTAAATTCTCACTTTATGCATTGTAGTTATAAAATTTTCAAGTTTAGCGTCTCAGACTCTCATACATCATAGTTGTGCCTGCAGTTCTTTTGGTTCAAACCTCCAAACAAGTGCGTGCATATGGGAAAACGCCTTTGCATTTGGAATTTCTATGTTGGGCCTGTTATTATTTCTTTATCTCTTGGGAAACTTGCAGGTAAGTACCCAATCCTTTTCCTTTCACTTCTTTTTAGTTCTTTTCAAAATTGTTTAGGTGTCCTTGTTGTCAATTGAGAGAGAGAGAATGATACCTCATTAATTCACTAAGTAATATACTAATTACTTTTATTTTAATATAATTCAATAGCTACAACAATATAGGAAAGGAAATGATGGATTTAAACTGCGGACATCTGTTGTATGGCAAAGGGCAAAGAATAAAAAATAGCAAAAAATTAGAAAGAGTAAAAATTAAATGAAAGATAGAGATTCTGCTTTTACCTTGATATCTAGATTTCGTCTACATTAAAACCAAGGTTTTCAGAACCGAACCGTTCATTGAACCGTAAAAGGAAGAAGTTCAAGGTTTTTGAGGTCGAACCGAGATTGAACCGGGGTCGAATCGTGATGACGTCATAATTAATTTAATAATTAATTAAAGCCTAAATATAGATATTAAATTTATAAAACTAGCAAAATTGACTAGTATATCTATATATGTAGGGAAAATTTAATGATTTTCAAGCATATATTTAATAATAAAATAATAACCATGAAAACATTAAAATTTATGATTAATTTTTGAAGTAAAGTTGAATATCTTTGAAGGATTTTAATTACAATTTTTTTTATTCCTTATAAGAGATGGATAATTTAATTAAGTAGAATAAAATTGTGTTAAGTTGTTTTAAAAAAAAAAAATTGGTAAGGGGTTGGACCGCACGGTTCTTGACCGGTTCGTACGGTCAAACCCCAGTTTTAGGGGTTCACGGAATTGCCACATATGCCCGGTTATTTATGCTTAAAAAACCGGTTTTCATCACGGTTCACGGTTTTCACGGTCCGACCTCCCAGTCCGGTCCAGTTCTGAGAACTATGATTATAACATCTAAACATTAATGTTCCGAAAATGAAAGTCATACACAATATGGAACCAATCTCAACGACAATATTTTATACCCATATCACTCAAATTGATTGAATCCATCAATCCCTAGTATACCCAATCCAACTATTTCATTAGATAAATAGAGAGTTAGGTTTCACAATAACATTTTATAGATAGCAATGTGATTCTAAAGCTGGGAAGATCCTTTCTTTCTTTTCTTTTTTTTTTTTTTGGGAGGAAACAATAATACTTAAAGGTTTATTTGAGATCCGCTTATTTTGCTAAAACTAAAATTTTTTTGCTGCAAGTACTATAGATAAAGGTAAAAATTAGCTGAAATAGTACCGTAAGACTTATGAATAGTATCAAAAAGTGCAGTGGAACTCATAAATAATAGCAAAAATATGCTAAATAGTAAAATAAGTTGACTTTTGAATTTAGAGCCAAATCCTCACTTATTAGAACACAAGACCACGAAAGCTGGGAAAATCAGAAGTAACAGACAGTGCACCAAGCCACCGGCCTGCTCACATTTCTACTGTGTACTAATGTCTAATGGCAACCGCATCTGACCGACTTAAAAGCAGATCAGGCAAAACCTGATACAATTAAATCCCATTAGCTCCATTAATCCAGAGATATACATATTATTATTTTGATAAATAACAGAACTTAAAAACAACAATAAAAAGATTCCCCAAGTGCACAGGCTGTATACAATCACAGCCAAATATTATTAGAACATTTTTTGTCCTACCAGTGATATTATTGTTACTTTATTATTGTTTTTATTGTCATTTTACCGTTGTTAGTACTTAGTATTACTATTGTGATTGATGCTTAAATTGCTTTCGGTCCACAAATTTTTGAGATGGTTTCATTTTGGTCCTTATAATTTTTGTTCTTGTTTTATTTGAGTCCAAACTCTTTTGAAGCTTGTTTCTTTGTATCCTTATTTTCATTAATTTGCTAACAAAAGAAGGCACATCACCTAAAAATTTACTCTCAAAATAAGGAAATTTAAATAAAATTACTTTAGCCAACAACTTGGCTAACCAAAAGCATATTTCTGCTTTATATATATTGAGAGAAAGAATACTATTTTATTCTCCTAAGAGCATATGACATCATTTGATTAGTCAAAAGTGTCTTAATTAAATTTAAAATAGCATACGACAACATTTAGTTAAATTGCTTGTATTTTAAATTAAATCTCAGGATGTGTCGACGTGTCATTGGCTCTTGAGCATTCTTTGTATTTTTTTTAAGTGACACTTGGCAAATTTCCAATAATCTATGAATTAAGATAGTGTAGCCTACTAAGTAATATACAACACCTTCCTCTCAAAAAAGAAAAAGAAAAAGAGAGTAGTATATGGCTCCCTATAATCAGCCATTTTGAATGCACTACATGAATTTAGTGATATGAAGTGTCAAATCATAATTGGCTGAAATTATTACTCTCAAGAAATAAGATAGACTCAAGGAGTCAATACTCACTTGAAGAGAGACTCTCTTAGGAACTCACTCACTTAATGATTTTGTTAATAAATACCCCAAGGACAATAATTAAGATGCATTTAATGTTATATTAAATCATATTTATACATTTTTTTAAAAATAATTTGTCCGTGTAAACCAATAAATAATTAATGTGTATTTTATTTTTTTAAAAGCTTGCATTAGAGCTAATAATTGAGCATTTATTAGTCTTTGACTAGTGTCTTTAGAGCACTCCTTAATTGGACACATATATTAACAGTATTGGACATTAAATGAGAAAATTAGATGAACTAGTCTTGGATCTCTTTACTTCAAAGTTCTAAGTTCAAACTAAACCATCTATGAATTCCATACCATTTATTGTTTTTGGTCTTCATCCAAGATTCTATTATTATGCCATGTGCATGACCACCATCGAAGCTCTCCCCTCTTTTTATTTTTAATTTTTTTAAAGAGAATTATTATTTAGCTATACTTCTCAATTTTAGGGTAATGGAGTCTAAAGGAAAAAAAAAATACAGTAATACCAAGAACACAAACAAAATGTCATAACAATTTCATAACATTCTCAAATTAACATGTCAACTTACACATAGGTCCACAATAATCTCCAATTAATTTTTTTTAAATGTTAATTTGGAAATGTTGTGAATTTTTCTTGTGTCCATAACATTTCTTAAAAAAAAACCAGCAAATTTGTGTGTGGAGGAATGAGATGTTGTATACTTGTATAAATATACCTTCTTTTTTTTTTTTTTTTTTTAATGCCTAAATATATGCTCTAAGATATCCCGAAAATTAAAAAGCTTTTAGTCAACAACACAAAGAGCATGCAACAAGCACAAACAAATTCACAGTAATTAAATTAGCAAGTTTTTACTGGTTGTTGTTTAAACCTATCACTAATATTAATTTTTTATCTACCACATAACAATGTTCAAGTGAAAAAAAGTTTCTCTTCAAATTAGTTTGGAAAAAAATATTTGGAGATAAACCTTTCAAACTAGTCTTATAGTTTTTCTTTATTGAATGTTGTACGTTTTTAGACCCTTTACCAGAATATGCTTAACCTAATATTATACTAAGTTGATTAACAAGATAGTTTTCAAGATTAGGTTTAGCACAAATAACCATAAATAATAAAGTAGTGGAAAATAAAGAACACAAAGATCTGATGACTTAGGAAAACCAAACCAGTAAAAAACTTAGGGAGGATTTAACATAACTATCCTCAAGGTAAAACAGATCCACTAGAAAGAATTGAAGATTGTACAATAGAACTTAGACCACTAACATCCTATTACTACCTCGAATAGAAAACTTACTACCACGACTACATGATAGCTCTGAGTTCACAGATTACTTCTTTCTTTGATCCACAGCAACCACAAGTACTCCTACTTGTGACTTTCTTCATGTTCTTTATGCAGCAACTGAAATGATCACCAAGCTCTTGACATGAATCTTGATCTTGATAACCCTAAGTGTGTATGAAGGTAAACACCTTTAGATCTCACAAGAAATTCAACACACAGCACATCAAAGACTTCTAAAACGTAACTAGGGGTTTTCCTTTTATATTTGGAGTAAAACATAAAACCCTACATGTCAAACCGGGCTTGAACTGAGTTGGAAATTCTGTAGAAAAAATAATCTGCATGAGGTTCAATCGATCGAGCCTAATTTTCGATCGATCGAGTCTTGCAGATTTAACCAATTAATCCTGCAATCACTTGATTCCAACTTTACAAATAAACATACTTTGAGCAGCCTAAATCTAGACTCTAAGTTTTGATTATGGTTTGCCAACACATTATAAATTGAAGTTCTAATACATTTAGATCCTAAAGTCTTAGAAACTAACAAATGTGAATTTCGAAAATATAACAATTGGATTTTATGTTCTTATTATATTCTTCATACTTGCAAAATTTTAAGAAGAACAAGATCAATAATCTGCTATCAATCAAATGTCTAAACTTTAAGTTTTTGTGGTCTAAAGTTATGCATAAAAATAAATTTATTGATTGAATGGTAAATAACACCTGATTTAAATGAAATTTGACATATATGTTAAGAACATAAAAAAACATGCAATTTAACAGTTAGATTTTAAAATTTCACATTCAATAAAAAGATATAAGAAGAATTTGAAGGATTCTCTCTAAACTAGTTTGGAGAGAAATCTTGTTCCAACCAAGTAGGGATGGAGTTAGAGCTTGATGTCAGGGGGGCGGCTTTGCTTCTAGTTGCATGTGGTGGCTTTGACCTCCGACTCTGTTACTTAACTACTTAGGTTAATTTATTTATTTATTTATTTATTAGTGTTTTTGATGTGTGCAGTTGCTACTGAGTAAAAGAAAATTATTTTGTTTAAAATGTTTTAAACACCCAAGTTTTTTTTTTTTTTTTTTTTTTTTTTTTTTTTTTTTTTTTTTTGTAAAATTGGTTAATTAAGCTTAATTTTTTTAGCTTTATTATTGGAAATTTTGTTTTTGGGCTATATATTTTGTTTTAAATTTTACATCTATAAATTTTTTTATGGCCTTTAAAAGGAGTTTTTTTTTTTTTTTTTTTTTTTTTTTTTTTCAGAAAGTCCTTTTAAAGTAGTTAAATGCTAGAGTTATCAAATTCTTTACAAATTATTAATGTAGTGAGTAATTATTAGTAAATAAAAAAAGTCATATAAGTTGTAAGTCTAGATGCAAGCTAATAAAATTTTAGTACCTTATCAATTTATGAATATATTATAAAAAAGTTTGTTATTATAACGTTACTTTTAAAAAATTAATAATATTATTAAGAGACACAAAATATAATTTTATAAAAAAAATTACTAAAATTGATACATGTGAATATTCTAAGTATTCATTTGGCTCTAAATTCAAAAGTCAACTTATTTTATATATTCAGTTATTTTTGTTATTATTTATGAGTCTCACTACATTTTTAGTACTATTATAATTCTTACGGTACTATTTAGTCAATTTTATTTATTATAAGTATTGTTCAAAAAAAATTTTATTTTACAAAATAAGCGGATCTCAAATAAGATTTGCCTAATATTAAAAAAAAAAAAGAAAAAAATTTGGAAGGGTCGTTGAGCCCCAGGTCAAAGCCTCCTCCGTCCCTATAACCAAGTGTGAAATTTTTTGGGTGCACAGACTTTCTCCCGAGAAAAACAATGGAATCCGGGTAACTAAGCATAAATATCAAACTTTATAGTTAGTTGGCCGGTTTAGAAAGTATATAAGATAGTAGCATCTCGAGCCTAAGAGGGTCGATTTTGGGCTTATAAATCGAATTTTTAAGACTCGATTTTTATGGGTTGATGTGGCATTTTTTTCACGTGGCAGATCACGTGAAAATCGAGCCTCAAAGACTCGATTTCTAAACCAAAAATATTTCAAAAAATTTTAAGTCTCAGACGCGCCTCACCTCAGCAGATCAGAGAAGAGAGAGAGAGAAAGACCAGATCTGAGGAGAGAAAGAGGCCGCGCGAGCTCACCAGATCAGAGAAGAGAGAGAGAGAGAAAGAGAGAGAAAGACCAGATCTGAGAGAGAGAAAGATCAGTTCAGAGAGAAAGAGGCCGCGCGCCTGGGCTCGCGCCTCGCGCCGGCCTGGGCTCGCGCCTCGCGCCGGCCTGGTCTCGCACCTCGCACCGGCCTAGCCTCGCGCGCGGCCTGGGCTCGAGCCACGCGCCGGCCTGGGCTCGCGCCTCGCGCCGGCCTGGGCTCGCGCGCGGCCTGGCCCTGGGTCGCCGCTGCCTGGGGCTTTCTTTTCTTCTTCAGCTTTTTTTTTTTTTNCCTAAATATATGCTCTAAGATATCCCGAATTGAACTTACTAACAGAATTTTGACAGGTTTACATGCAGCGTAGTGCTTCAAAAAATGTAGAGAATTCTGAAAATAATGATAAGAAACTGGATTCAGATGATGCTGGTTTTGAAAAATCACTGAAAGAATTGAGACAGCTTTACATGCAGCGTAGTGCTTCAAAATATGTAGAGAATTCTGAAAATAATGATAAGAAACTGGATTCAGATGATGCTGGTTTTGAAAAATTACTGAAAGAATTGGGAGAGCTTTACAAGCAGCGTGGTGCTTCAAAATCGCCTGAAAATTCTGAAAGAGTTCAGAATTTTGAATCACCCGAAACCGTATGATGCTGTTGTTGAACCCAAGACAACTTCTATTTTACAAAGATTCTGATTGCTGATGCTTTAAGAAAACTAGTTCTGAATCCAGAAGGAGTAACTGACATTGTTATTGCAAAGCAATGGTTTGTTTTGATGTCTTTGCTGTTTTCAGATTTGTTTTTCTAGTGGAGTTGCTACTTGTTTGGATTCTGAATAATTATGGCAAAATTAGGAAGAGGACAATGTGTGAATTCTGTTTGATGAACGGTATTAAATTCAATAAGGATTGTGTTTGTGTATAGTTTATTTACACCTTTTGTAATCCTAATCCGTGTGATGTGATGTATAGGATTTGGTTATCTGATCTTATATTTTACAATCATGCTTGAATATTCATTTGAGTAACTAATGCAATGCACGGGCACCCTGGTATATAGGGTAGATTTTTATTTATTTTTTATTTTTTAAATTACACATTCTAACTATAGATAGGGTATACCTTTCAAACATAGAACTACAATGCGATAATTTTATGACACTAATTAATTCCATTGTGATTCGTTTTATAAGGCATTTACCTCTCTCATGGATTGCCTTATGCAGCATTTTTGCTAATTTTGATAATTTGGCAATTGCCAACATCACATATAGAAAAAGAATGGAAGAAAAAGACGTCATACACTCATATTTCTGATTCTCACTCTAATTTTCTCTTTCAATTCCTGACATTTGGGTTTGTGTATGTTTAAAAGAGAGAACGTTTAAGGTAATTTTTTCTTTAATTCTTTCCCAGTGAGTGTTGGTAGGACTTGCCACATTACAAAATTCCGCTGATGGTAGCAAAAATAGTCAAAATACCTCATAAAGCAACGTAGCAAACCACAATAGAGGTGAATGCCATATTAAGCAAACCAAAAGAGAGATATGGTATGGATGATATAAATTGCTTAATAAAGAATTCTTGAATAACAATTAAAGCTAGTACTCACTACATCAAAAATATTTTATTAACAAAAAATGTAAATCCATTGAAAAAATATATTCACTTTAGATGAAATTAATGCTTGTGATAACATTTAAGACGTGTCATTCAGAGATTTTTGTTGTGAATGCAGTGTTGTAGACTACTAAAAGAGAGTCACATTAATTTCTTCTACTTTTTTTTTCATTCTCATCTTATTTTTAGTTATTCCTAATATTTTTATATTTTGACATTATATAATAACTACGTCTCACATTCTTAAATGCTGAGTTTCTTTTTTGATACAAGATAGAATGTTATCTTAACATTATTTTGTTAGGAAGTCACCAAGTGGGGTCTTTTTAATTTATTGCACTACCACGTCCCAAGGTCAATCTTTTAGTCAATTGTGAAAAAAAAAACAATAAATAAATAAAATTTTTAGTAAGTTATTTATATATTAAACTAATTGCATATATATACAATACTAACACTTACAAAATGACCTACCTTATTTCATTCAATGCATACTATACTATGAAATATGTATAGTATCCATTCAAAAAGGGGAAAAAAAAGAATTTAATGGGTAAGGATTTGATGCAAACTAAGTTGCAGCAAATCCTGCAAAATAATGACGTGTTAATATCTAAGAACAGCACCCTTCCAGGGCAAGGCAAGGTGTTGAGTTTTGCAAGGCAAGGTGTTGAGTTTTGCAAGACAGGTGTTGTTTTCAGATATTAACACATCATTATTTTGTAGGATTTGCTGTAACTTAGTTTGTAGCAAATCCTTGCCCCTTTTTAATATGCTTAATTCCTATAAATAAAAAGCTCTAATTTTAAATTTTGCAAGACATGTGTTGTTCTCAGATATTGACACGTCATTATTTTGCAGGATTTGCTGCAATCTTAGAATAAAAAGCTCTAATTTTAATTCTTTAAAATTGGGAATATTAATAAGTTTTTAACATTTATCCATTTCTTTTTTTTTTTTTTGAGAAAAAGGAAACTGATATTATTGAAGCAAACTCAGCCAAAGTCGGCTAAAGTTACAGAAAGTATGTGTGAAGGAACATCCTCCTTTCACCCTAATAAACATCTAATATGTCTAGTATACTTAGTTAGGTTGTGAACTACGGAGTTACATTGTCTATACGTACGGGAGAAAGTGACTACACAAAAGTCTCTGCAAGGAAGTAGGTGTGAAGTAACATCCTCCTTCCACCCTAATAAACATCTAACATGTATAACATGCTTAGCTAGGTTGTGAACTACAGAGTTACATTGTCTACACGTACGGGAGAAAGTGACTACACAAAAGGTCTCTGCAAGGGTCTTGAATTCTTATACCAAGTGGCCAAACGAAGAGAGGGGAGACATCTTCGCAGCGAGGTGGTATATATATCCTGTACCCGGCATATATGCCGGGTACAGGATATACAAAATCCTTCGCAGCAAAGAGTTCTATACATAGTTTTAGAATCATCCTCCAAGATTATAGAGGAGAAAGCACATTCACTAGCAAATTGCAAGAATATTTTTTGGCTCATTTCTGATTTCTGATTTGCTGCGTTGTGGAGATATTATATATAGGCTTGTAAATCGAGTCTGAAAGAGTCGATTTCTATGTGGACGCCACGTGGAAAAAATGCCAACTCAGACCGGATCTAAACATAAAAATCGACCCTCAAAAACTCGATTTATAGCTCCTAAATCGAGTCTCTTAGACTCGAGATGCTAGTAAAAAATATAATTTGAAACTAATGACTATTAACTACATAGTTGGGATTTTATGGTTAAATCCCAATTTCGTTCGAGAAAAACAAATAGCACACTTTACACGTGCATCTAAAATAATAGGAAAATATAAAGTTGATAACTAAAAAACCAAAAACAAATATAATGTTGTTGTCTTGTCAGATCAATAATAGAGCAAGCAAAGCCGTGTACCACTAAACTGTAAAACGTTTTACACTGATATGCAGCCATCAATCACACCATATACCCAGTAGTATTTTTTTTTTTTCTTTTTATGTTTTGGTTTCTCATGTACGCAGTAATCCACAATATCGATCACTCAGTTCATTCTACATCGAAACGAAAAACAGAGAGTCTGATACCACGGCCAGCAGGCAGCAACTCCGGGTGGCAAGTTATAGAGGACTCAGAGCGTTGCATATCTGTAGTGTAAGGGATTCTTTTTCTCTAGCTTCTTTTCTTAGTAAACCAGAGATAAATGTATTAAAGTTGGTTTTTTTTTTTTTTTTTTGGTTTGGCATTAGGAAGAGTTTTGATTTACTTGAAAGTGGAGTAGTGAGTACTACTGATTTACTAAGGATTTGTTTGTTATGTTTTATGGAAAATTATTAATTAAGTAGCTCTCTTTTCAGCTTTTTCATACATTTGTGGACTTATCGTGAATTTAATTAATAGGACTATTGTGGATGTGAAAGCAAAGAGCACATTATTGATCCTACTAATGGGTCCAAACGTGAAAAAATGGAGCTCAGGACTTAAAAAGTGTTTTATTTTGGGATAGGGAAAAGCTGATCTAGGACTTTGTTAAAGTTGTTTGTTTTGGAGAAGCTATGGACTGGGCCAGATACTTGCTATTATTATTTTTGGGTTTTTTTAATCAATTATCAGTTTCAGCTTATTCAGCTGAAAAAGTGTAGAAAATAAGGATAAGAACTAGTTGAATAGTATTATGGAACCTATAAATAGTACCAAAAAAAAAGGTAATAGGACTGTAAATAATACTAAAAAACAGGCTGTTGGAGATCGAGTTTGAAATAAATAAATAAATAATTTGTGTTTGGTTTTTCTTAATCAACTCTTAAATTTGAGGGAGGCTCAAATGAATTTAAGAGAGGAGGACTAACTAAAGCACTAAACCAAACCAGTAGCATTTTTTAGGCTCAAATGAATTTTTCTTAATCAACTCTTAAATTGTGAATGGTTAACACACTAGTACCAACTGTTTTAAGAGCAGGGCAGGAGTTGCCATATATGGATTATAATTTGCAACTGTTTCTGCACCTGCACCTGCACTTGTGCACTTTTAAAATCCCATAACAAAGCCAATTTCTGTCACTTTATGCTTTCCAAATCCCATTTCCTCTTGCTCTGCCTTGTAAAATGCATGCTATTTGAGTTTTTCAGGTTCAATTTACATTTTATAAATACACATTCTCATATTTAGACCATTTTTTTAATTAAATATTTAGAACTACATAGTGTTTAGGTTTACTACATTTTCTGAACAATCAGGTGTAGGACCAAAGCTTTTGTCTAGAGCATTGAACAGGGGACACGATGTGAACACGTGATCAATTTTGAAGATGTGTCAGATTTATTGCATAGGACCCAAATCAGACCCCAGCCAAGAGCCCTATAGTTAAGTAATATGGTTATGAGTTATCAGATTCTCAAAAAAACTGTTAGTGTTATGAGTTATTTTTGCCATCAGCAAGGGAATGGCGCAAGGTTAGTTTCTTTTGCTCTTGACATTATTATCGATAATATGAAATTGTTGTGTCCTTAGCTTTATTTTATTATTATTTATCATTTTCCAGCTTTAATGCTGCTTATTTGAATACGCTGATATTTAGTCCATTCTTTTTTTCTCCCTCTCTCTACTTATGTGCTAACAATAACATTGTTCTTTTTTGGTCATATTCTTAAGTGTAGTTTGTTTTGGCATACAACCTTTTTAGAAAATACTTTCCTTATTTTTTGAGTTGTTTGGCACTTGAAAATTTTGGTCAAAGCAAAACCATTTTTAACTAAGCAGAAAAAATACTCTTGTTAACACGTAAAACATTTTCAGCCATTTTCAAATTCAAAAGAACATAAACTTAAAAAAAATATCGCAAAAATCTTCTGAAAGACCATAGTACCTTCAAAACCTCCAAAACAATATTTAAACCTTCAAAAGGACTGAAATATTCCTGAAATTATTAAAAATTAAAAATTAAAAAATATATATATCAAAATTAAAATCAAAATTCCATTGAAAATCTCTTTGAAAAAAATACCCAACAAAACCTCTAAAATTACAAAAATACCCTCTAAAATGTCCAAAATGACCAAAATATACTCTAAACCTCCAAATACGCAAATGCCCCTTAAAACCTTTATAATGACCAAAATAACATGAAAGCCTTTGAAATGATAGAAATAAAACAAAATGCTAGAACATACATTAATATATAAACCTCCAAAATGATAATTTTTCAGTATTAATATTTTAAAGTAGTGAATTAAAGTTATATATATATATATATATATGCAATGTTACACCAGCTCGTAAATTTTATTGAATTAATATTTCAAAACTCTTACCGTTGGATTACAATTACATTTTCTATATGTTCTTAAACTTACATGCCAAATTTCAAGCTAATTAGATATTATTTACTCTTTGATTCATAAACTCATAGTTCACACATGGTTTTAAAATACAAAAACTTAAAATTTAAACATTATATATAAAAGAAGAGCTTATGCACCCCATAAAAGAAGAGCTTATGCACCCTTGAAGATATTAGTAGTGTATTTTTTATGAAATTTTTCCAAAGCTTATAGGCATTTTGGGAAAAGTTGTTAAAGATTCCCACATTGGTTGAGTGTGGTGAGTTGACCTTCGAGTTAACTTTCATAAATAAACTACTTTGAGAGAGTTCAGAGCTCATTCTCAACATCTGAATTTATACAAAGAAAGGTTTTGCTATAATTCCTGCATGACATGTTCCTTTTTTTTTGGCTGCCACATACCCCTGTATGCAACAATACAATTATGCAGCAAAACCTTTCCCAAGAAAAAAATGTACTAACTTCTTATATTCTATCAATAAAACTAACCATAATTGAAACTTATCAAACTAAACCTTAATCCAAACTAATTTATTTGAATAAAAAAAAACATACCTCTATTATTATTTATTTTACACTAGATGATAGTAAATAAGAGTCAATAATTTATTTTGTGTTTGCCTTGTTTTATTCAGGAATAATCAAGACATTGAGAGGCAATTTCTTAAGAATGGTGGAGGTGATTCAGTGAAAGAAACAACGGCACGGAAGAAAATTCTTGATCCAAGGAAGGCATTCCTTAAAAGGTGGAATGTAGGATTCGTATTGTCGTGCGTGATTGCAGTATCATTGGATCCTCTGTTCTTTTATCTTCCTGTGATCAATGAAGAAAAGAAGTGCATTCGGTTAGACAAGAAGTTGTGGATCACAGCTATCGTTTTGCGATCCTTCTTCGATATCATTTACCTACTGCATATCATATTGCAATTTCGCACTGGTTTTATAGACAAGAAGCTTCTGAGAAGTGGAAAATCTGAGTTGAATACAGATGCTTGGAAAATAGCTCAGAAATATTTATGGCCGTGGTTCTTATTCGACATTATAACTATTCTTCCCATCCCGCAGGTAAGGGAGACCTCTGCTAATTGTTGTTCACTTCTTTGGTTTGATAAATGTTGCTTACATTTTTTTTTTTTTAAATAATTTAAAATTTCAAAAATAATATATATGTGTATGTGTTAGCTAATCCATTATTGTGGCTTGCAGCCCCTACCAAAGAAAGAACCCTTATGTGTAACAAATCTTAAGTGTTACTAGAATATAAATTTAAAATAAAAGTAATAATCAAACTACTCTGTTTTGGGGCTTTTTTATTTTATTTTTATAAATAGATAAATGACAATGTATTTGTCGCGTTGATTATTTATTGTTTAGCACCTTAAAAATTTGGGACTTTGTGCATTCTGTTGTCTGACTCTGTCTAAACCATTCGATTGTGTTTTTTAAAAGAAATTTTTCTGGCAATACACTAGAAGAAAAATGGATATAATATAGAACATGATACAAAGAGGCTAAAGCTGAATAGTTTCAAACATTTGTTTGTAAGTCAAAGTAATTTTCACCAAGAGTTTTGTGATTCAACTAGTATCTCTCAGTGTTTCCAACAAATCCATAGTTTAAAATCCCCCTCCCCTATTGAATTATTAATTTTTTTTTTAAATTAATTTTTAATTTTTAACTTTTACTTGACCATATTAATTAGTTTTCTAGTTATCAGAATATTGGAAAAATATTGAGGTAATATATATAACATTTATTTTATTTGTTGATTATGGGAAATTCAAGTATAATGTTTGACTTTTCCAATCAAAAAATTGTCAAAACTAGGTTTTTTGATAAAGTAAAATAAACTTTTCTTTAATAGACAATTGAGTTGTTTTAAAAAACAATAATTTTGTGTCGTTCCATTTATTTATATTTTGCTAACAATTAATATTGGTTTTCATGTATAAATTTGGTGTCAAATTTTAGTCTATTTCTTATTCTTTGAATTAAAAAAAAAAAAAAAAAAAATTGATTCAGACTTTGACCACTAAGGATTAGATCCTAGCCTGCGTTTGGATAGCAATTTTTCTTACTCAAAGTAAAGTTGCGTTTTGTGTATTTTTTTTTTTTTGGCCGGCTTTTTTGATTTTGGGGGACAAAATTTACTGTGCATGTACTGTGCGTGCACTGTTTACGCACTGTTTATGCACTGTTCACACATTAAAAATATTAAAAATGGGTTACACGGTACTATTCATATATTTTAAAATGATTTTGTTACAGTGTCTTCAGCAACAATTAGTTTTTAGCAACTTTCAGCAACAATAAGTGCTATCCAAACAGACCCTAGTTTAATTTCCACTACATCCATATTCTTTATTTTCTTTAAGTTATCATTGTCCTACAGATGGATTCTATCCATTGGCTCTAAACACTAAATTTCTTATAATATGTTCAGGTGGTGACTCTGACTATTTTCTCAGAAATGAGAGGCACAAAATCTTCAAAAAAAGTAAAATTCTTGAACTCTATTGTTCTCTTCCAATATGTGCCAAGAGTTACTCAAATCTACCTATCTTGGAAGAAACTAATAACAAATAACAAGAAATTTGATAGAATCGTGCTGGTCAAAGCTTCATTGAATTTCATTCTATGCATCCTTGTTGGTCATGTAAGTTTGATTTGAGAGTTATTTCACATTCATTGAATTTAATCTTGGCAAGTTTTGATATTTTATCAATGTTTTGTCATCTTTAATAAACATTTATTCCAAATGAACCCACATATGAAAAAAATTATAGATTCCAAAGGTTTCACTTTATATTTTTTTTTTGGACTTGTGTGGATTAAACCTCTTATATGAATGCCTGGTGCAGTGGTGGAAATGTAAAGGCTATAACTCATGTCTGTGTGCGATTTTTTTTTTTTTTTTTTTGAAAGAGAGTTTTAATTTATGGCGTCCACTCTGATGATAGCTTTTTATCATCAGATCAAGATACTATTCAGTATTTAGTGTAGGCGGGAATTGAACTTCAAATCTCTTATTCAACCATTAAAGATTTTTCCAGTTGAGCTAACTGGAACCCACTATTTGTGTGCGATCTAAAGCACTTGTTTGTGAGATGACTCTTTGTGTTTTATAATTAATATTAATGATTTACAATACCTGGTTTATATCCCCTTTGCTTTGTTCAATCTGTTAGCCGATTTACGTGGGCCAGGGGACTCAAGGGTTGATCCTTGACATTCCAACATGGTTTATATCCCCTTTTCTTTGTTCAACCCGTGAGCCGATTTATTTAGGGGGAAGACCGGGGGTCAGGGGGCTGGAGCTTGACCCCTGACATTTCAACAAATATGTAGTAATCCCTTATAACAATCAGGGTTGATTAATTTTTTTGTTAGATATATTTTTCAAGTATCTTATCTTTCCAACCAAGCTGATTGTCATTTGAGATTATTGAATGTTATTAATTTTCACAAATACTATATTGACAATCTTTCACAAACTCTATCCTTTGTTAAATGGGATGAACGATGTGTTGCAATGAACTTAACAAACAATGTGTACAGGGACTGTCCAATATCTTAATGCAGCTAGAAGCAAATTGTTGTTACTCACTTCAATACCGAAGCTGAATGTTATATTAACTTCTCAATTGTAGCAATTTTGTCTGGCTGCATTAAGATATATGAGAATCCTAGAGTTGAAACAAAATCCCATGATGGAACGATAATCACTGGGATCTCCTACCTAGTTGGCAATTTGGCATTAGTGTATGCCCGGAGTGCTAATAACGACTGGAAGAATAAATTAATTCTATGAAAAAAATGCCTTTTAGATCTCGAAGGATCCTAAGAAAAACATCATAATAGGATGATTGAGCTGCTGCCATGAATTGTGTTGAATATTAGCTCTGATACCATGTTAAATGGATAATATTATCAAACGCAATGTGTTATACCATGTTGTGTATGCTAAAGTGGATGTGGAAGAGGAAGCATAGAATAGGAACATCAAGAACACGAGGGTTACGTGGTTCAGCCTTGACGGTTTACATCCACGGAGGAATCCCTTAAGGGCTACATCTTTATTGTATAGGAGTGTAGTACAATAACCTGTGTTATAATAAACCCTAACATGAGTATATATAGGCGACTAAACCCTAGACTACTAGTACAAGTAGGACTGGGCTTGGGCCTATTACATTGGGCTAATATCTGTCTAATATATATCTCTAACAAATTGATTAACAATGTGTATTGTGTAAGAGATATTTGGTCGAGTATTAGATATAGACTGCACTCCTAACCAGTTCTGCTTGTGAAGTGTAGACTGCGAAGAGGATCATTGTTATAAACATGTAATCGAGTGTTATTCTCAATGGGTGTTTTAACCATCTTACTGTCTATTGATACTAGTTTAAATGATGAGGTTAGGCTTGCAATTGGCCTGAGTAAGATAATAGCCATCAGATGATGAGGAATTCTCAATTAATAAATAGAAGTTTCATGTCTATAGAATTCTCTTTTTTCTCTTGCTATTATTGTTCTTGTTGTAACAATTAATAATATTTAGTTGGGACATAGGATATCTACAGAATTTATTGATGTTTAATGATTTTCTGGTCTTTTAGGTATTGGGAGCCTTCTGGTATTTTTTCTCTACTCAACGACTGGCGGCTTGTTGGCATGAAGAGTGTGATCAAAATCGTAGTAGATGTGTTGGAATTTCTTTTGATTGTGACCACAGTTTTGGAAATCTGTCTTTTATAAATGATATTTTCTCTTTAAATACTGAAAATAAAACGTCCTTTAACTTTGGAATATTTCTTAAAGCCCTTCAATCTGGTGTCTTAGAATCTGAAGATTTTCCACAAAAATTATTTTACAGTTTCTGGTGGGACATGCGAAATCTGAGGTTTGCACATATTAGACTTTTTGCTATATTCCATATTAAAGCTATCTCAATCAATTCTTAATTTGATATTTGAACACACTAGGACTAAAATAGTTTGATTTCCCCTAGTTTAAAATTTTCAAGAACATTAGTTGTCCTTACACGCTTGTCTGTTGTTTTTTTGGATATGAAGTGGGTGGAAGATTGACCCTCACACATTTGTTAAACCAATGATTTCCCTACTCTTACCACCACACACCTTTGATGTGATGATCAGTGATCACTCTAAAAGTATTAAAGCTTGTGGGATGTGGAGGGTAAGGGTCAAAGTTCANTTTTATCTTATATAATAATAATAATTTCCCTGCTCTTTGCTACTTAGCTAATAGATATTTTTAAATATCAAAGAAGTATCGAACTAGGCAAATATATATTTTTTTTTTTAAAAATGTTGTGGTCAAGAAGTAACATCTGTGTCACAGTCATACTTTCTTGTCTATTGCTCTATAGTCATTTCCCGATACATTTTTGGTGTAACTTTTGGTAGCTTCTTCTCTGCCATACAGGGGCGTAGCTACGTGTAAGGGTGGGGGCATGGCCCCCCAAAATTTTGAAATTTTTTTAAATATTATATAATTTTTTTAATTTTTTCAAAATTTAGTCTACAAAAATAGAGTTGCCCCCTCCTCCCCTCCCCCCAAATATTTGATTTGTCCAATGATGCTCTTAAAAAAAAAAAAATTTGGTTTAATAATTATAGAAACATAACATTATTTTTCACAATTCTATTTTTTTATTGTAAAATATGCTCTTATGTCTGTTAAATATTTGATAAAGTTTGGCACTAAACATATTTTAATCTATATCTTTTTCAACCAGTTATGTGGCAATTAACAAGTCATTGACTTATTAAAAAAAATAATGTCACTAAAACTATACATGAAATGTCTTTTTAGTTACTACATAATGGGTTAGAGCAAGATAACACCAAATATGTTTGAAGCTTAACTTATTCCTCCAAGTTTTGGATCATTTATGTTTTAAAAATTTTATTAGTTCAATTGAAAGATTTTTTACTTTAGTATAAAATTTGATAATTCGTATCGAAAATAAAATTTTTTAAGAATTTCACTATATAAAAATAGTAAAAATGAATTTTATTTTATGAAAGATTGCCACCAAACATAATTTTGATTAAAATTACTAAGCTCTTTTTGTTTTTGTTTGGTGTGTGTATATATAACTTATCAAATAAAAAAGTGTGTTTATATAATAAAAAAGCGTGTGTATAAGTGAATGTGGGGGTTGTCTTAATAAATATATTAGAGTTGCAACTTGACCCCCCCAAACGAAAATTCCTGGCTCCGCCGCTGCTGCCATATACACAGAGGTATAAGACTAAGACATTGACTCATCCGAAATAAAAAGGAAATAGCGGCATGTGATAGAGTTTGAGTTCAATATTGGTCTTCAATTGTTGTTTTCTTCCCTTATTAGGCCTGTGGTGATGGCTGTTTTTCTTTTCTTTTTTCTTTTCATCATGAAAATTTTCTCATTAATGTAAGGGGAGGTCGTATTTCTCCAAAGGCCATAAACTTGTAATCTTGAAGGCCCAAGCATAGGACCGTACGTACATCTCCTCCTAACTTATTCATTTCCCCTAAAAATGTTTAAATTCTTATTTTTTGCGTCGTAGTTTTAAATCTTTAAGATTAGTGTCTCATACGTTATAGTTATGACATTTTTGCAGTTCTCTTGGTCAAAACCTTGAAACAAGTAACTGCATATGGGAAAACTGCTTTGCACTTGGTATTTCCATCTTTGGATTGGTACTATTTTTATATTTAATGGGAAATTTGCAGGTGAGTACCCAATTCTTTTCTCTCTCTTCTTTTCTTTATAGAAAAAAGGCCCCTTATTATTTTTTGACTTATTCAGTAAATCTAATGTATAACATCTTTCTCTCACATAAAAGTAACCTTTATTAAGCATTAGTTTCATAGATTGGACTAGTATGAATGTGAGAGAGGTTTGTAATATACCATTTACTGTACTAAATGAAGAAGAGAGAGTGTGTGATTTCTAGACAAGAAGTATGACACATCAATAATTTAATATGCTAATCATCCAATTATTATTAGTAGTAGTATTAAATTGATACTATTAATTTTTTGATAAATTTAATAGTTATAATGAGGAGGTGAGATTTGAACTCTAGACGTTTCCATTGAAAAAGCCTAGATTAATGGAATGTCACAAAATTTTTTAGCCTAGGTATGGGCAAAATTGTGTCTCGAGACAGAAACATGAGTTTGGAAGTTTAGCTATGCATGGGGACACTTCGTGACACTCGTCTCACAATGGTGCCTCATTTATCACCGACTCTTGGTGACTATTCAGTATAAAATGCTGCAAAAGTGCTCAACACTGATCTCATGTTTCAGGACGGAGAATTTACAAGACCTCCCCTCTTCCCATTAAACTACTTCTTGATAATTTACAGGCAGCTTTACCCTTAAACAGAAGACTTATTCCAAAAGACCCTTCAGGCTTTGGAATTACACCTTGTTGACACCGGGGCATTTATTGAAGCTCTCGGTTGTCAACTCCCTGGCAAGGAGGATGGAGATTCAAGCTCCACAAAGACAGAATCACAGTCTCTAAAAAGCTATCTTATGGGAACAAGCTTTTCAAAGCTCCACCCTAAGATTCAGCAAAAAAACGAGGCTTGCCATCAGAAATTTACTTCCTGAAATCCAACAGAAAATATTAACCCATACAGCTTTAACCAGTTCTTATGACAGGTGGATGCATCTTTTTAAGGTACTTGTTTCTACAGCATTTATCAGGACAGAAGATATGACAGGCGAAATATGGTTATCTCATAAAGCTACATGGTATGAGAGTTTTGGAAATGCAGACAGAGTTTATGAAAGAACAAGTGACAGATATGATCCCTACCCGGGATTACTTATCAATACAGAGACAGAAGATCCAGTAATTTGTGATCCTTTATGGTTATCTGAAATGTTAGAAGCAGGGTTTATTAGCAAATTAGTGATAACTTCTGCAATTCAGATTAGTTTATTCCCCAAAGTCATTAAAGAAGCAGCAGCACAGATTGGAGGACTTAATTATATGAAGATGGAAACCTGGAGTACACTTCCAGTATGGGACAGTAGTTATTATATGGAATCTCAGCCAGCACATATTTTGGTTCTTATCCATGATTGGGGCTTTTCTTCCTGAATAACTGGTATTCAGGAGATACTTTCTTATCACTTGATGACCCAAGTGCTCTAGCTCAAGAATGGTCTAATTTCAAGTGTAACAAGATTTATGAAGTGCAGAAAGACTTAGACAGAGATTTCCACTTATATGGCTACACTGATAGGATAGCTGTGTATGGTCCAAGACCTTCAGCAAGACGGCTTATTAGGAAAAGAAGGATTGTTAAAGATCCCAGATTAATGACAGCCAAGGATCGTGTTCCTGTTTTCATTCTAATTTCATATTGCGCTTTATGCAATGATTATGGAGGTGCCCCGATGAGCATGAGCAGTATGAGGAGTATGAGTATAACCCTGATCCGATAGATTATGATAATTATGCAGATACAGACTGATGCAGAGTGAGAAGATGGACAGAAGAGAAGATAGACAAAAGATATTTTCACACAGACAAATAGGACAGATCACTATTCACTCCGGACAGATCACTATTCACCAGAGACACAGGACAGATCACTATTCACCAGAGACACAGGACAGATCACTATTCACTAGCATGCCTCCTGACAGACACTATTCACCAGCATGCTTCCTGACAGATAGCCAAAGTCTACTATTCATCAACATGCGCAAAAAGGAATTCAGAAAAAGATAAGATAAGATATTTTAAGTTACTGTTCAAGATTCTAACGACAGATTAACTTGAGTTCACTTTACTTAACTCAGGTTACTTTTAGAGACTTACCATGGTTCACTTCATCTATAAAAGGACAGACTCCGAAGACAGAAGACAGGTCCAATTCTAAGGTCCCAATTTCAAAGTTCAATTTCCAAGTCAAGCTCCAGAGAAAGTTTTAGAAAGCCTTTTAGAAAGCCTTGTAATAGCCATCCCTTTCAGAAGACTTTTGTAACTCCTTTTTGTAATCTTGTACCCTTCTTCTCAGACAGTTTATTTTGTAATTTTGTAACTCTTCAGACAGTGTTTTATTTTCAAGCTTGTATCAAAGACAGTTTGTTTTCAAGTTTAATCAAGACAGAAGTATTTTCAAGTAAGATTTTATCAGTTTCAGTTTTCATATTCCATACTCTGTTTTAACTTATTTTTGAATATATCTGTTTTGCTATTTTCTTCTTTATCATCTATTTTATCATTGTTTATGCTCCTATATTACTGCTGTGCTCTCTCCTGGGTAGTTAATAATGGCCTCCGACTTGAAGCAAATATGGCATTCTAAGTTGTCACAATTTGGCCCCGAAGAACTGCAATCCCAGGCCGCTTCCCGTGTACAACGACGTTGGCGTGGGCACCCGCGATCACCCAAAGACAGATGATGCTGTTGTTGAATCGAAGGAACCTTCTATTTTACAACGAATCTGACACTGTTGTTGCAAAGCAATAGTTTGTTTTGATGTCTAACATGTACTAAGTTAGTTTTGATGGACTGGTTAGTTTTTTTTTTTTTTTTCTTCTAGTTATAGAGCTGCTGCTCTTCTTTTTTTTTATGGATTGTGAAAATGGTAATGGTAGAATTAGAGTAAATTGTTTAGGGTAACATATGTCTGCACCTTGTAATTATTCAAGTTTGTTAGTAGTAGCCCATTATGTTTCATTCATTTGTGTTACTAGTGCAATGTATGGACACCATGATACATCGGTGATAGGACACATTTTTTTTTCTCGATATTATATAATGTAAATTACACATACCACATGTGGTATATCCTTTTGTTTTTTCCATAGGCATGGTATATTCTTAAAATATGGAATTACCCTGTAGTTTATCTTATGATATTTACTTTCATTGTAGTTTTCTTTTTGAGATATTTACCTATTTTGTAATTTTCTTTATAAGGCATTTACCTTTATTGTGATTTGCTTTTTGGGGCATTTTTTTTAACTACAACAGAATTAGATGACGTGAAAAAAGTGCCAATATCACACACTAGAAAAACAATTGAAGAAAAAAAAAAAGTAAGATATTGGCAGAGATGGTGGTGCAATTGGTGAGATTTGAATGCATTTTTAGGCTTAAGCATAATGTTAATTCAAGAATTTTGTAAAGTAGGTCCGCATCTCACACCCCACNGGCAAAATTTGCCAAATAATATATTTTTCCAAAAAATTAGGCACGTGGCATGCATTCAAATTATTTAGTAAGTTAGACTGTTTTTGAAAATCGGAGTTTGGCAAAATCGACTTTGGGCTGGAAAATGAACGTTATAGTGGCGTTTTTTTAGTGCCTATAGCAGCGTTTATAAAAAACGCCACTATAGGGTACCTATAGTGCGTTTTACAAACCGCCACTAAAAAAACGTCACTATAGCGTTTATTTTCCAGCCCAAAGTCGATTTTGCCAAAATCGATTTTCAAAACACGTCTAACTAACTAATTAACTTTGAACTCATGCCACGCACCCTAAATTTTTTTGCAAAAATATACCATTTGGCAAATTTTGCCGTATAAAATGCACAACTCATTGACTTTCTATTTTCGGGGTGAGTGTTCCCATGGAGTTAGTGTTGAACAATGAGATGTATGATTGTAAAATATAATTAATTTTAATGTTATACACGGTAAGATTGGTGAATTGAACTGACTAGTAGAGGGTGGGTTAGATGTACGTGCAGTGGACAGCAACAAAATCTGTTAAAAATTGGGATAAGGTACGCAAAAGATGAAGTCAAGTAAACGACAAAAACAACAAAAAATCATGAGGGGCTTCGATAGTACCATTAAAAGTATATTATGAGGACATAGATCAGAGATTTGAAGAAGACGAAGATGTTTATGTGGAAACCTGATACCTGATCTTCCTCCAGACCTTCAAAACAATGTCAAGCGTCATCTCTGCTTAAATCTTCTAAAGAATGCGAGTTTTATACATCCATTATACTTTTTTTAAATAAATATTATGTATTTCTTCGTACCTTTATTTTTAATAATACATATTCGGGAATATAATATAGAATAGTTAAAGTAGGTCCGCATCTCACACCCCACACTAGGGCAACACATTCTTTTAACGTTATAGATTATCATATTGGGACCCAGAGCATGTTGTGATTCACCTACACTTTAAATTTGATCCCTTTTAAGAAAAGACTTTTGGGTCTTTAGACTTGGGCCACGATGTGGATAATGACTATTGTATTCTTAGACTTGGGCCATGATGTGGCTAATTGTTGAGTCCTAAGACATGAGCCCTCACGAGTCATGAGCTGGGTCGATCCTAGGCCTAAGATATCTCAATGTGTTGTAGCATTTTTTTTTTTTTTTGGTGCTTTTAAGAAATTGTTAATATGTCTTAAGTACCTCACTCTTGTACCCTAGTAGGATCTTGTTTCCTAGATGCAAATACTTCGTGTATTTTGCATTGGTTGAGTGTTGGACATGCAATTAATCTTTTTGATCAAGGTTGTCAAAATCGGGATCCTACATAGGATCGTGGGAGGTAGGTGAAATCGTGGATCGTATGACCGGATTGTGAATCATAAAATCCTACATTATTTGAGAAAAAAAAAACTAAAAAAATACACATTAGTATGTTTAATAATCACATAAATTATACATTCATTAATATAATTACCATACATCACTACATCTATTTGTAAACATTATTTAAAGAGTCCAAAAATCTCAAAATGTGACACTCTATTGGAACATTTTTTATTTTGGTCCAACTGATGCTCTCGCTACATTAGAGTGGAAAATTTTGGTCTATTGGGATTTTATTTTTCATTTTGGTTCAACTGAGCCTTCTATCAAGTTAAAGAAGATTACAAGAAATCAAGGTCATTTGGGATCGTCAAAATTGTACAATCCTACTGATTTTGAATGATCGCAAAGATCCTTGAAAGATCTTGATTGTTTTGAGCAGGTGAGATCGTAAAATCCTAGGATCCGGATCGGGATTTTGATAACCATGATTTTGATTGTTCTTAATTGCATTGCATGTTCGGATGAGTATTTACTAGCTAAATGTTCATTGTAGTCATTCTTTAATGACTGTTCCTGTTTGATCAATATATGCTTACTTGTTTTGTTGTGTTTACAAACTTGATCGCACTTTACTTGCTCATGTACATAACATGTATTCAACCTGTTATAAGCTTAATGAAAGTTGTGTTTGTGTGCAAGTGTTTCAGGTTACAAGTATATATGTGCAAGTGCATCACAACTTCTAGATTAATTAGGTGTGAGTGAGTTTTGCCACTATTTTCAAACTCACGTTTAAGTCTAAAGTCTATTTTAGGAGTTTTGTCACAGAATAGCCAAATGGGGAGATTATAAAGTTGAAATTTACAACTATGTATTTTGTTGGCTTTTATTTCGTGCCAAATTTGATTGTAATTTTATTCAATCTTTTGTACCCTATAATTATTGTAGGATTTAATTGTAAGGGTTGTGTGATAGAGAGAGAGTGCGTGAAGACTCAAGCAATTGAAGACTGAAGAGGTTTTCACAGGTAGCTCGCGACTTTGCATCCCGCGAAGTGATCCATGTGACTTGCACATGCTGGAATGCGAAGAGTCAGGACAAGATAGAGACAACTGTGTTTCACGAGTAGCTCGCGGGTAAGGCCTTCCCGCGAGACACCCGCAAAACATTCTGTTTTGCCAGACTGTACTATCTAATGCACACTTTCTGTACCCACACTATATATACCGACATTACCCACAAATGTTAAGGAGTGCTTCTGAAAGAAAACCCTAACCACAAACCTTGAGAGTTAGAGATTGTTATACCCACATTTCTCTACACAATTGCTTGTGAATTTTCCTCAACTCCTACCTCTCCATTTCCATACCATTGAGAGGTTGATAGCCCAAATACAACAATCCAAGTAGTTCTAAAACGTGCACTACAGACATAAGATATTTCATTAGCGGTTGCAATGCGTTTTGGTGTAATACCAGGTGCATAGCAATATACGGTTTATTTCAAGGAAGTTATGGAGTATGTACTCAAATAACTGGACAAGCAGGTCCTATTACTAATTTTGTTTGTCGTTGCACATATAACTGCTAGTCATGTAAAACGACATATATTATATAATAAAATATAACAAAGTTAGATCATGAAAATTATGGTTGCCTCAATTGGTTATCTTCGTCTACAATAAAACTATAATCTATAATTTATATAGTATATATAAAATCTAGTTTAGCTTTTAGTTGATCTCTAAGACCTTGCAATTTTACAGATCAATATATTAATATATTTTTTAATAATTTTTTAAATAATAGAATAGATAGTTTAATGTATAGTTCCATGTAAAGCATATTTATGATAAATACTCATTAATATAAAATTATCATAATGCAAGCAATCATTATTCATTATAACAATTATTTCAAAAAAAAAAATGTTAAGAATCTTGTAACTCAATTGGTTGACACCTCCTAGTCTTTTCAATAAGAACATCCAAAGTTTTTTTTTTTTTTTTTGAGAAAATAGTTTAAATTATTTTGGGTGGTTTGAGCTTTATATATTCTTTGCCTTTACACATTCATATACTTTAATTTATATGTTTATAATTGGAAAAAAAATTATAAAATAAAAAGCAATGAGCTATTCAGTTGCTGAATGTGGCAAAGTTCCATTTGGTTACTTAACCCCAATATAATAAGTGTAAACATAGTTCATCTTGCTTTTGACATTTAGATTCAAGAATAAGCCACAATGTTCTAAATGAAATTAATTTTACGATTCCTTTGGACAAATCTTAAAAAGTCTTTTGCAATACAACTTATACAAAATTGTAAACGTTGTTCTCGTATGAGGACAAGGACAAGAGTAGCAAAGACATCCATGAAGAAAATATGGATTTCCTTTATTAAGATTCAGATGTGCTTCCCATGATAAAATATTTTTATCCAATACATCGCCCTCATCATAATTTGGTATATATTTCAATGTGTTTACAATAATCTTGATTTTCTCTCTATTTTGTTACTCTTTTACCACGTCATACTCTCTTTTTTCCCTTTATATTTCTATCTATTTTTTATTTGAAAAAAAAATTAAATACAGTTAATATTAAACTGTTCAGTTTACCATCCGAATCTATTTCTTTTAAGGAAATGCTAAAGGATACTCTTAGAGTAATGGTTAACAATCCATTTAAAGAAAGTTTTTATGAAAAAAAAAAAAAANATATCACACCTTTCAGAGTGTCAAGTGAGGTTTTGGGGCTGCTGGGAAGTATTTGAAGAAACCAAGGATAGCAGATGCAACATGGAGCTTGTTGTAAAATCTGGAGAACTAGACAAGACACGGTTTCAAGAAGCCTTGTTGGAGTAAGAGCTTGGAGGGCTTAGGTACATCGGGTAGATTAGGCTTAGAGGATCTTTTGCTAACCCATGTATCCCAACTGATTGTCTAGTGGATCGATTATCGCTTAGAGGGCGACGGAAAGGTTTTTCACCGAGTTCTTCAGTTTCCTTTTCGATAACACATCAGCATGTTATCTTGTGTTTGCATCTTTCTTCCCTATTCTTTTATATTCCATTTATTGTTGTGTTGTCATGATTATGGATTAAAATAGCTTGTTTGTTTATCAACTCGCATTTACACTATTCTACACTTAGTATTAAGTTAGTGTAAAATCTATCGAACCATAACTTTAATTTGGGGGTCTAAACAGCTCTTGTGTTTTCAACACATTTTCGAGCTTTCATGTCTCAAGCATGATTTAAAGCACTATTTTTAATCAAGTAATAAAAACATAATTAAGTGCCTTATTCTTAAATAAATTTACATGTTTATATATGAATGGCATTGATTAGTGGTTAATACTTCTCGATTTCTTGTCATAATCAAGTATATGAACTACTGCAATGGTTGATGGCAAGCTATGCTCTAAAGATTTGAGAAAGTTTTTATGAAAAAAAAAAAAAAAAGCAATTTATGTTTTAATAGATTTTTTTTATTTCTCATAAAAATAGTGTCAAAACTATTCTAAAATGGATTGTTAATTATTGTTCTAAGGGTACTTGTTAGCATGACCCTTCTTTCAAAGCCAATTACTTAGTGAACGTCACTATCCCTCAATAGCCACAACCGTTGATGCGCTCCAACCTTAAACTTAATAATGGTTGAATAACTAGCCACTTACAAACCATCTCCAACTATTGGCCCGGGTAAGCACCAATGCAAGCAGTCATTATATCAGTTATTTCAAAATAACAAACTGCTTTTGCTTCCTGGACTCAGATATTGCACTCCCAAAAAATAAAAAATAAAAGTCACCTAAAATCATATAGCTCAACTAGATGGTACTTTTTGGTGTTTTCAAATAAGACATTCATTCAAGATTCAAATCTAATAAATCCTCCTTCCTCAATTATCAAAAAAATAAAAAATAAAAAATAAAAAGTTATATATGTAATGGTAAGTATGCAAAAATATTTAAAGCTATTTTTGATCCAAAACATTTTTTTTTCAATTATTCTTGATTATTTAATACCTCCACAATTTTTTTGGCTTCCCTCCGTAACAGCCCAGTTAATTATCCTCCCCCATTAAGTTATTCCTCTCTCCATCAAACAAGTTCATTTGCCTTTTTTTTTTTTTTAAGAAATGCTACACATTCACAAAAATTTCACGACAAATCCTAAATGACAAGCGTTAAACATTAGATTCACTCTAAAACAAAGATTGCAACAAATGACAACGTTTATGAAAAAAAATTGGCACAAAACTATATTTCGTCTAAGGACACATGTCACACGTGTGGAAAAATCATTTCGAAAGATCACATGTGAAATAACTAAGTCACATGAAGCCGATTTACTAAAAGATGTGCATAGATCAAAACAAGACAGTGTTTTGTCTAAGCCATCCTTTCCCTCCATGAAATACAAAATACAGTTATAGCAGTTATGGTCGATCTCCCCCGTAAGCCCAATCTATTAGAGAAGCGTGGATCACGCTGAAAATTCGATATTTGTGGAGTCAGTTTTAGTATTCAGTTAGTGAGTTGAGGGATGTAGAAATATATACATTGTGTATTGAATTATTTTTATGAAAGCATATACAAGTTTTATCTACTGGCTCTCTCCCTCTCTAAATTCCTCCATTATTGCTTAGCTTAAGAAACACAGAATTTCTTCATGGTATCAAATGTATCATCTAATTCAACTTCTAATTTGAGCACTTCAGCAATGGCTCCCTCAACTACAACTTTGTATGTGAACTTGATGACTCAGCCTCTGTTGCTTCTTTTTAACATGGTGTATATGAAGACTGTCAAGTTGGATAGTACAAACTATATTGTTTGGAAGCATTAGATTACTATGGTGCTTGAAAATAACTCAATGTTCGATTTACTTGATGAGTTTCAACCGATTCCAGAGAAATTTCTCAAAGATCTTTCTGATTTCTCAAAGATCTTTCTGGTTCAATTACTGCAATACTCAATCTAGATTACCAGATTTGAAAATCTAAAGAGAAGGAACTTTTAACTTTCATGAGCTCAACTCTTTCACCATCTGTTCTTGCACTTACAGCAGGTTGCACTTCAGCCATTGATGTGGAGAAAGTTCTAGCGAATCTTTTTCAATCCATTTCTAGGTTTAATGTGACGAGGCTTATAGACATTATCAACTAATGCTAGGAATATTAAAAAAAATTATTAATGTATCGTATTGTATCGTATTGTGTATCGTACGATATATAAACACCAAAAAAATTTTATAAAAAAAATTATAGATATACATATAAAATGCATATTTATATATATTCAAAATAGATTCAACTAATAACTAATTTAATTAGAGATTAAATTCTATAAAGACGTGGTGTAAAACTCATGTTTTACTCTTCCAATCCCAACATGCCACATCATCTTATCACATATTTAAAAATAAATACAATTATACCCAATCAATTCTAATACCCATATATAAATCCAACCAAATTGAAAATCTTTCAAGATGTTATTAGGTGTGGTAATATGTATTGAATTTTAAGTAAAATGCTGATGTAGTAATCACTTATTGGATTGTGTAAAACATGGGTTTTACACCCCATCGTTATAGAATTTAATCTCATTTAATTATTACTTATGAAATAATATTTAACAAAACTATCTAAATAAATCAAATTAATATGTGTTTATAACATACACATTCAAATTGATTAATGTTTAATCAACTCTATCTAAGTTAATATTATCATAATGTTCATCATCTTGCGAAATTATTTCCTCATTTAAATTCTTTTCTTCATCATCAACATATACTTATCTTCTTATTCTTTTATTTTAATAATTTTTATGTATGTCCTATAATCGAGGATGCAAAAGTTGCTGCCAGAGCAGTAGGAAAATGGGACTTCTCACATGTGATAGAAAGGTTAATGAAGTTGCTCGTTGGATGGCTTGAAATGCAAAAATAAAAACTTGATTTAGAGAATGTATGGATTAAGACTATCCTAACTGTATTGTTGTTATAATTGCCAATGAAGCTTTGTAATGTTTTCTTTCAAAGTTAAATGAAATGAAGTTATTGTTTTTCCACAAAAAATAAATAAATAAAATAAAATAAAATAAGGGTATGTTCTGTGTGAATATTAACATAATTACGATTCTCTAATTGACCCAAAAGTGGACCAAAAAAATACATGTTCTCGTCTAATTGATAAAAAAATTATCAAAAAGTCAGTTCTTAAAAAGAAGATAATAATAATAATAATAATAATAAACACAAAAGAGTGATAATGTTGGAATTGGAGAGAGAGAGAGAGAGATTTATCTCCCACCCTCTTGCCTCAATCCTCATGGAGAAAAACACAAAAGAGTGATAATGTTAAAGGTTGAAAGTAACTTAAAATAATAATAATAATAATAATAATGATTAAACCTAACGGCCCAAGCCCAAGCCCAAGCCCAAGCCCAAGCCTCCTATGTTGGTCTACAAGCTCAGGTAGTGGGAAGCTGGTTTATTATGCATGAGTACTTTGCTACCGCAATCCCACTATTAGAGGAAAAAAAAGAAGAAACAAAAGCATCAAAATGTGATTGCAAGACAACCTGAGCATCTCTAGTCGACTAGTCTCCATCAATTGTCTCATAATTAAAAGTTTTGTCCAAAGTTGTTGTTGGATTAACCCAAAAATAAATAATAATAAAATATATACAGGGAATAACCATTTAGCTACTAGTAACTTGAGTTTGACTTCAAATTAAAAAAAAAACCTAATTATTATATTATTCAGTTTATTTTTATTACTATTCATGAGTTTCACTGTACTTTTTGGTATTATTTATGGGTCTTACTGTACTATTTTAACTAACTTTTATATTTATTTATAGTACTTTCAGCAAAAAGTTTTTAGTTACAGCAAAATAAGCAAATCCAAACAAACTCTTAATAAATAAAAAGTAATATTGCATACTCAAATAATTTTAAACTATTATTTATAATAGTTGAATTGGACCGCTTTTATTTGGGCCCATCTTTAACATTATTTTTTTATCTCACTAACAATTTATCACATTACAGGTTCGTTTGGGAACGACTTATTTTACTAAAACTAAAAACTTTTTACTGAAACTGAAAACTTTTTGCTGAAAGTACTGTAAATAAAGCTAAAAGATAACTGAAATAATACAGTAAAACCCATAAATAGTACCAAAAAGTGCAATAAGACCCATAAATGGTAACAAAAATAAGCTAAATAGTAAGAAAAGCTGGTTTTTTGTAACCAATGCCAAACACACATTGCATATGAATTTTTTTTTTTTTTGTATTTATAGACTTTCTCTTAATAAAAACATGAGTAATGCCTACATGCATGATAATTGTGTAAAAAATCCATTTTTTATAAGTAATTTTATAAAAATGTTTATAATAATTTATTTATCAAATTTTATTAACATGTGAGAACACTACTAACATCACTTTTTTATTTACTAATAACAACTTCCTACCTTAATTGTTGTTAAATTTATTTTACCTTTAGACTAAATTTAAAAACTCATTTTGAGCATAACCTTGCCAATTTGTGTACGTGTTATTCCTATGGTTTTTATCTCAATTTAATTCTCATCTATGAACCATAGATCATAATTACTGCATGAACTTAACCAATTTGCATACACATTTTCGTCAACTTACATTGATCACACCCCTTATCATATGCTACTGTTTTGTAACAGTAAAAAAAATAATAAAAATAAGCTAAATAGTAAAAAAAAAAAAACTAATTTTTTAACCAATGCCAAGTGCACACTATGTATGATTTTTTTTTATTTTTTTATTTTATTTTATTTTTTTTTTTGTTGTTGTTTCTATAGACTTTCTTAGTAAAAACACAAGTATTGCCTACATGCATGATAATTGTATAAAAATTCCATTTTTTATAAGTAATTTTATAAAAATGTTCATAATAATTTATTTATCAATTTTTATTAATATGTGAGAACACTACTAATTCCACTTTTTTATTTATCAATAACAACTTCCTACCTTAATAGTTGTTAAATTTATTTTACCTTTAGACTAAATTTAAAAACACATTTTGAGCATAACCTTGCCAATTTGTGTACATATGTTATTCCTATGGTTTTTATCTCTACTTAACTCTCATCTATGACCCATAGATCAAAATTAGTGCATGAACTTAACCAATTTGCATACACATTTTCATCAACTTACATTGATCACACTCGTTATCATATGCTACTGTTTTGTAACAATAAAAAAATGTTAGCCATTTTGTGCTTATACCCCACAAGGACTAGACAAGTTGCAATTGAGGCTCCTTGTAATCTATTGTAATTTTAAGATCAACATAGTAAACACCCATTTTGTGGTTTAGTACACATTTGCATAATACACACTCAAACAATTCAATTCACCCGATTTGGGATGTCATAATCTTAATCTCTTAAATTCTTAATGTCATCATTAAGGTTCATGTTGTAATATAGTTCCCCTAAGTCACATGGTGTTACCAAGTTTGCTATGATACCATTTGTAACGATTTGTGGAGAGTGCTAGCCACATTTGCACATACTCTTGACTATATTCCACCATTGCTTGTGGTTTCCATTGTCTCTTATTACATGGAATGAGACGCATGTTGATTTCAATATATGGAGGCATCAAGACTATTTGTGAATTTGGTGGAATACGTATGTAGCATACATTGTCAGTTTCAAATACTAATCCTTGATGCACCAATGGAGGCTCTTCTAAAGTTTTCACAATTCAACAATTGGCAATCCAAGTATGATCCATGAATTGAATATGAGAGAGCAAAAAATTCCAATGATTCAAAATTCAAACGAGGTCTTAAGGATCCAAGATTAATCCAAGGTTTGAAGAACTAACAAGATCTTGAAGATTGAAGAACCATTGAAGGTTAAAGGATTTAAGCATAGTTTGAACATATATGAAGAAATAACTTTAATGTACATGAGGCCGCTTGTCAATATGGTGATCAAGATGCTACCAAAAAATTGTTCCACTTAAAGATCCCTTTTAATTAAGAAGCAAGATGAACATTTGGCAATACCACCTTGTGGGAAAGGTGTTTAAGAGGGGAAGGAAATACTAGGAACCCAATAACTTAGAGGGATGATATATAAATGGTGGAATTAGATTGGAAAAATTAATTAATAGTTAATTACAATTGGATAATCAATGGTAGCTTGGTTAGTAGTCTAGCACATTAATCACATTTATCACATGTGCATTTTTTATGAACACATGTGACATTAGTAAAAGCACATGGAATACTAATAAACCAATAGTTTTGAGTGATGTGGGACAATACTATTAAGCATGTCATATATCTATAAATAAATGCATATAATCCCTTTTTGTATCACATTTAACAATAACAAAGTTGTTGTATTTGTGCATTGTCTCTCTTAATATGTCAATAGGAGAAAAACTACATTAAATTAAGTAAATTCACAAACAATTCCTATCGATTTTTCTTTAGGAATTAGTGGATTTATAACATAAATATTCCTTCCCTCTAAAATATGTTTAGCCCAAGAAATGAGTCAATTGCAGGTTGACATGCTTAACCTACAATCAATATGAATCAATACGATTACTTGTTTGTGGTATAATGGGTCGAATTTTTCAAGACATAAAATATAACCATTTAATTCATATAGATAAGACAAAACTTAGGAATAGTACATTTAATGTAGTACATTACGTTTCCTTAAAAAAAAAAAATCATGGTTATATTGACCAATTATATGTTTAAATTTAATTGGAGAATATAATGAAATGCATCTAAAATTTTACTCTAAAAAGAATTATGAAAGAAAGTCTTACTTGATAATTAAGTTTAATAGGTTTTACCATATAATTAAGTCTAAAGAAAACATTCCTCAAAAAAAAAAAAAAAAAAGAAGAATTTTACCTTTAATTAATTTATAAAAAAAAAAAAAAAAAATTTACCTTTAATTAATTTATACTTTTTTTTTTTTTGTCAAAAAAAAAAATTATACTCTACTTGTTTTAGACTAATCAATTACGTTTTTTACACAACCTGCATTTGAATTTTGAAAAGAAAAAAAAAAGTAATTCTAATTTTTTTTATTTATTTTAGATAAAAAGTAATTCTAATTTTTGTAAGGGCTATATCAGTCTCTCTCGCCGGAGAAGCTTCTCCTTTTAACATCGTGGAGTTCTCTCTCTTTCCAGTGAGTCCTCTTTCTCCTATATTTATTTTTTGGGTTAATATCTTTCTGATCTTTTGCTTTTTTTCGTTCTGTCGTTTTGCTGAGTAGAGCGATGAAAGAGACTAGCTTGGCTGTATAGTACAACCTGCATTTGATACTTGTACACATTTGTCATCTGGGCCTTAGAGTTTTGAACGAGTAGAGTGATGAAAGAGACTAAATTTCTTTTTGGGTCTTAGTCTTTATGTATCATCCTATGCTTTAATTCAAATTTTAGTTCCACTTTTTTGAATCTCTGGATTATTCTGATGGTGAAATGTATTGGAGCATTGGAATGGTGAAAATATATAATGGGGTGGAGTTGTTTATTCCAGTATAATTGTGTGGGATTGAGTTTTTGAGCAAAAAAAAAGGTTGGGTTGAAAATGTGTTTGTAAAAAGGTCCTAAATACTAGTGATTGACATCATGGTGGGAGTTTCAAATCTTATTCAAGTTGCCAATAAGTTGGGTTGATTAATCTTCAATGCTAATCTTTTGAATTTTGGTTACAAATGTGAGATTCTATGAAAATTTGCAGCTTTAATTTCTATTTGGTTGCTCTGAAGATGGGTGAAAAGGCAGATGAATTGAATTTGTGTCTTGTGTTTTATTTTTCCTTTTGTGGATGTTTCCTTCATCGTATTCAATCACTCGTAACCAAATGAAGAAGATGGCTTACAATGTTAGATTTATGCTGGTACGTACTTTTCATATTTGCTTCTGTTTGTAGGTGTTTGGATTTTGGCTATGGAAGCATTAACTACTGACTGATGTGGCCTGAATGGTTTTGATCGTACGCTTATTTTTAACTTTTGTTGTTGGTAGCTTAAGTTAATTTTGATGTTTTTAATATCTGAGATGCACCTTCTTGGTAATTAACATCCAAAAACTTAGTAGTTCTTATGATGATCCATAACTTAGGATGTATACATTCGCACAATTGAATTTCATGGTAACAAGAGAAATTATTAACTTTTAGGCAGCCAACATATGAGAGAACAAGTGCATGAGCTAAAATAAATGAGAAATAAAGAAATTTTGGTGTAAGACTTATCTATTCTACTCATTCCGTTTCTAAATTTAGTTGTGTAAGTAGTATTTCCCCTTGGCTGTACATAACTCTTTATGTGGATTCAATATAGCATGGTTTTTATATTACTAATACATTTCTTGAGTTAATTCCATGATCCTAATTCAATTTCATGTTGTTCTTGCCCTTGATTCAATAATTATGCATGCATATGACAACTTGTGTTCATCATTAAGGTTCATGTTGTACTATAGTTCCCTTGAGCCATATGGTGTTACCAAGTTTGCCATGATACCATTTGTAACAATCTATGGAGAGTGCTAGACATTTGCACATACTCTTGATGATATTCCACCACTGCTTGTGGTTTCCATTGTCTCTTATTACATGGAATGAGACGCATGTTGATTTCAATACATGGAGGCATCAAGACTATTTGTGAATTTGGTGGAATACGTATGTAGCATACAATGTCAGTTTCAAATACTAATCCTTGATGCACCAATGGAGGCTCTACTAGAGTTTCCATGATTCAACAATTGGCAATCCAAGTATGATCCATGAATTGAATATGAGAGAGCAAAAAATTCTAATGATTCAAAATTCAAACGAGGTCTTAAAGATCCAAGATTAATCCAAGGTCTAAAGAACTAACAAGGCCTTGTAGATTGAAGAACCATTGAAGGCTAAAGGATTTAAGCATATTTTGAAATTATATGAAGAAATAACTTTAATGTACATGAGGCCGCTTGTCAACATGGTGATCAATATGCCACCAAAAAATTGTTCCACTTAAAGATCCCTTTTAATTAAGAAGCAAGATGAACATTTGGCAATACCACCTTGTGGGAAAGGTGTTCAAGAGGGGAGGGAAATACTAGGAACCCCAATAACTTAGAGGGATGATATATAAATGGTGGAATTAGATTAGAAAAATTAATTAATAGTTAGTTACAATTGGATAATCAATGGTAGCCTGGTTAGTAGTCTAGCACATTTATCACATATGCATTTTTTATGAACATATGTGATATTAGTAAAAGCACATGGAATACTAATAAACCAATAGTCTTGAGCCATGTGGGATAATACTATTAAGCATGTCATATGTCTATAAATAAATGCATATAATCCCTTTTTGTATCACGTTTAACAATAACAAAGTTGTTGTATTTGTGCATTGTCTCTCTTAATATGTCAATCGGAGAAAAACTGCATTAAATTAAGTAAATTCACAAACAATTCCTATCTATTTTTCTTTAGGAACTGGTGGATTTATAACATAAATATTCCATCTCTCTAAAATGTGTTTAGCCCAAGAGATGAGTGAATTGTAGGTTGACATGCTTAACCTACAGTCAATATGAATCAATACGACTAATTTTTTTTTTAGAGAGTTTCAATTTATAACGTCCGCTCTTGATGATAACTCTTTATCATTAGACCAAAACACTAATCAGTTTTTAGTGTAAGCAGAGATTGAACTCCAAGTCTCTTATATAACCATCAGAAACTTTATTAATTGAATTAACTAAAACTCGCAATACGACTAATTATTTGTGGTATAATGGGTTGAATTTTTCAAGACATAAAATATAACCATTTAATTCATATAAATAAAACAAAACTTAGGTATAGT
The DNA here is from genome assembly GCF_002906115.3 of Quercus suber. Lineage (NCBI taxonomy): Eukaryota > Viridiplantae > Streptophyta > Magnoliopsida > Fagales > Fagaceae > Quercus > Quercus suber. Next base: position 91,177 of record NW_027069831.1, read on the forward strand.
ACATTCAATGTAATACACTACGTTTCCTTTAAAAAAAAAAAGGAAATTCATGATTATATTGACCAAGTATATGTTTAAATTTAATCTAAAAAAAATTATGTAAGAAAGTCTTACCTAATAATTAAGTTTAATAGGTTTTACCATATACTTGGTTTTTTTTCTTAAAAAAAAAATAATTATATACTCCTATTTGATTTAAACTAATCAACTGATCTATTTAGCTCAAAAAAAAAAAAAAAAAAAAAAGCCTAATCAACTGCGTTTTTTTTTNTTTTTTGTTAAACTTTTGTGATTTTATCTTTGTGAAATTCTTGTCATAAAAAAAAAAAAAAAAAAAAAAAATATTCTAATTTTTTTTTTAATTTTGTAAGGGCTATTTCAGTCTCTCTCGCCGGAGAAGCTTCTCCTTTTAACATCGTGGAGTTTTTTCTTTCCGGTGAGTCCTCTTTCTCATTTTTTTTTTGGGTTAATATCTTTCTGATCTTTTGCTTTTTTTCGTTCTGTCGTTTTGCTGAGTAGAGCGATGAAAGAGACTAGCTTGGCTGTATAGTACACCTGCATTTGATACTTGTACAATTTTCATCTGGGCTTAGGGTTTTGAAGAGTAGAGTGATGAAAGAGACTAAATTTCTTTTTGGGTCTTAATCTTTTGTATCATCCTATGCTTTAATTCAAATTTTAGTTCCACTTTTTTGAATCTCTGGATTATTCTGATGGTGAAATGTATTGGAGATTGGAATGGTGAAAATATATAATGGGGTGGAGTGTTTATTCCAGATAATTGTGTGGGATTGAGTTTTTGAGCAAAAAGGTTGGGTTGAAAATGTGTTTGTAAAAAGTCTCTAAATACTAGTGATTGACATCATGGTGGGAGTTTCAAATCTTATTCAAGTTGCCAATAAGTTGGGTTGATTAATCTTCAATGCTAATCTTTTGAATTTTGGTTACAAATGTGAGATTCTATGAAAATTTGCAGCTTTAATTTCTATTTGGTTGCTCTGAAGATGGGTGAAAAGGCAGATGAATTGAATTTGTGTCTTGTGTTTTATTTTTCCTTTTGTGGATGTTTCTTCATCGTATTCAATCACTCGTAACCAAATGAAGAAGATGGCTTAAATGTTAGATTTTGCTGGTACTACTTTTCATATTTGCTTCTGTTTGTAGGTGTTTGGATTTTGGCTATGGAAGCATTAACTACTGACTGTGGCCTGAATGGTTTTGATCGTACCTTATTTTTAACTTTTGTTGTTGGTAGCTTAAGTTAATTTTGATGTTTTTAATATCTGAGATGCACCTTCTTGGTAATTAACATCCAAAAACTTAGTAGTTCTTATGATGATCCATAACTTAGGATGTATACATTCCACAATTGAATTTCATGTAACAAGAGAAATTATTAACTTTTAGGCAGCCAACATAGAGAGAACATAGCATTGTGTAGCTTTTGTAAAGGATGAATCTATTTCTGAAAAGCACAGACACGACATTTGGGACTTTACTTTTAGGCAGCCAACATATGAGGACCAAGTGCATGAGCTAAAATAAATGAGAAATAAAGAAATTTCGGTGTAAGACTTATCTATTCTACCTATTCCGTTTCTAAATTTAGTTGTGTAAGTAGTATTTCCCCTTGGCTGTACATAGCTCTTTATTTGGATTCAATATAGTATGGTTTTTATATTACTAATACATTTCTTGAGTTAATTCCATGATCCTAAGTCAATTTCATGTTGTTCTTGCCCTTGATTCAATAATTATGCATGCATGTGACATCTTGTGTTCATGATGGTATTTTTAAGCTCTCTTTGTGATGTACCTTGTTTCTAATAAATGGTTCAGCACCTTAACCTCTTTGTATTGAACATCTTAAATCCCTGGAGTTGTGCTAATGTAACTCTTAACCTTATGCCTTGTTAATGACATTGTAACAACTTTTGCAAAATTTGTTGATCATGGCTGTAGATGTTTATTGTATAATCATGCTACAGCATAAGGCATGGTTGTACTTTTTTTTAAGCAATTTCTTGTGTCCAAGTATGTGTTTCATGTTTTATGAAAGCCCTAAATTGTATGCATCTGCCTAAAGAATTGATTTAAGAAGCCTTAAGTAACTATCTTGGAAATTGGTTGTATTTCGTTGTCATAGTTGTTGTTTTGTGTTTTCTTCCCTTAAGTTGTATGGCTGTCCAGTCCTTGAATGTATTTAACTAAGTATGTTAATGCATGTAAGAAACTCAAGTAAAAGGCTCCTTAAGACTGTCATTTGATTTATATGACAAAAGCTTGTTTTCAGTATGGTTCATTAAGCTAGCTTTGCTAGACAAGTCATAATTCCGAAGTGATTCTTAAAACCAATGAACTTGACTCTAATATGTCTTCATTGTGCCCTTTTTGGAACCTAAGGATCTTATGTATATGCATGCAATATTGCTCCCAAACTCAAACACATTCTGAACTGGTTTTAGCTTTGTTTGACTTGATATGAATGTGAACATAAAAATAATGGTTTCTCCATAGTTTGGCACTTCATGTTGTTTGATATATGTATCTTATGTTTGGGAAATCTCCTCCTTTTTTTTTTTTTTAATTTTTTTTAATGTTTGGGAAACCTCCTTGAGGTGGGATTAGGCTTTTCTTGATTTTAAGAGGTAGGCTGTGAGATGCATGTGTAAGTTATGCTAAGCTAGATTTGATGGTAATTAGTTTTGATATTTGGTTTAGGTGTTGTGAGAACCCAATGATGAACTTGCTGCGGTTGAGACTTGGGACAATGGAAAGCCATATGACAAGGCTACTAAAATTGAAGTTCCAATGGTGGCATGTCTAATGTGATACTACGTTGGTATATCCATTTGTATGTTTCATCTTATGCTTTATAAATGTTAGCCACTCTTATCTCTTATTTTTCTCTGTTTTATCGTCTCTCTCACACACACACGCACATATGGCCTAGTTTCAATAAATTGAGTTTAATTATTAATTTTTTTGGCCTTTTGGAAGTCTTCATATCTGAGATTTTTTTTTGGGGGGAGGGGACGGCACTGTTTATTGAAGTGCTAAAAGTTAAATCTTTTGAAAGATTTGTAACCTACATGATTATCTGACTTATGTTAAATCTTTGGAATTGTGGTTTATCTTCTCAATCTCATGTTTTTTGGTTACAGATGTGAGATTCTAAGAAAAATTTCAGCTTTAATTTCTGTTTTGTTGGTCTGAAAATGAATGAAAAGGAGATGAATTGAATTTGAGTCTTATGTTTATTTTTCCTTTTGTGGTTATTTCCTTCATGGTATACAATCACTCATAACTTTGATGTATCAATATGTTTCTAAATAGTAGATTCCATTATTCTAAATATCTTTTAGGTGCTGAAAATTATGCTTCCCTCTATTACAGAAACTGTAGATGAACCAAGGTTTATTTCTTTGTTATATCTGCTAGGTGTTTGACGAAATGCCTCTAAGAGCAACTGGTGTTACTTGGCATTTTTGCACCTGTTGGTTACAAGCCTGTATAGGTGTTGGGATAATAGTGGTCACCATGGGTCCTAAGGTATTTCAGAGCTACCTAACCACTTAATTCCTTAACTGATATTTATACTCTTGCTATCTATACAACTCATATTTCAATAAGAAGTATGGTGAGCTTGGTGTTCTCACCAAGTTTAGGTCCTAAATTCATTTATTTGTAATGAATCTTGATATATAAATATCTGGGTTTGTGTTTTTTGTGTTATTAATGTTTGAATAAAACTATATAGTACGTACTAAACAAGTTATAATACCATTTAGACCTGTTTCACCCTTTTTTTTTTAAATATATTTTTAAATGTACCTGTTTCAAATTTTGTTTAGTTCTATTTCCCCATAAATCATTATATAACTTATAAATGTATACATTCAGTGTCACTTATTAGATATCCGGTTTTTTTGAAAGAAAAATAATAGACGAAATTGAAGCAATGTGGGGAAGGGTGCATAGGCAGCATGAATTAATTCTAAACTTCCTTTCAAAATCACCATGGTAGTAGTTTACATGGGGACGTGGATGGCAATATGGTATACAAGTTTGATCACCAAGTTATCACCTCAACAACTGTGAAGATATTCAATTGTTTTTTTCCCCTCTTATCTCTTATTTTTCTTTGTTTTGTAGTCGTGTGTGTGTGTGGGTGGGGTGGCTTAGTTTTAATAATTTCTGAGTTTAATTATTAAATTTTTTGGCCTTTTGAAAGTTTTTATATATGAGATCTTGTTTTAGGGGGGTGTTGGTGGTGGTTATTATGGTGCTAAAAGTTAAATCTTCTGAAAGATATGTAACCTACATGATTATCTGATTTATGTTAAAGCTTTTGATTTGTGGTTTAACTTCTCAATCTTGTACTTTTTGGTTACAAATATGAGATTCTAAGAAACTTCAGCTTTAATTTTTATTTGGTTGCTCTGAAAATGGACGAAAAGGAGATGAATTGAATTTGTCTTATGTTTTATTTTTCTTTTGTGGTTGTTTCCTTCATGGTATTCACTCACTCATAACCAAATGAAGAAGATGGGTTATAATGTTAGATTTGTGCTGGTACATACTATTCAGATTTGCTTCTTTTTGTGGGTGTTTCGATTTTGGCTATGGAAGCATTAACTACTTACTGATGGTTAAGTGGCCTAAATGGTTTTGATTGTACACTTACTTTTTACTGTCGTTGGTAGCTTAAGTGAATTTTAATTTTGATTTTTTTAATATGTGAGATGCACCTTCCTGGTAATTAACATCCAAAACTTAGTTGTTCTTGAGATTTAACAAAGCAATGAACTATAGCTTTGCTGTTATTTTTTCTCTAAACTTACAAAAAGGAAATATTAATTCTTGGGGTTTGCCTCTCCTTTGCTTTTCATGAGTATGATACTATGATCTCTAATTGTCATGCCATTAGCTGAGAAGATCATTTATTTTCTTGGTATTATTTATCTGTTCTTTAAAGTGAACTCCACATGCTTGACATTTTTCTGAGTTAAATTTTATGGATAATTTAAATAGGTTGGATAAAGATCTTGCATCGTTTCTATATAGCTTAGAGGTTATACCACATTTGGATGCTAAGATATGGTAAGAAAGCAGATGAAATCAATCTTGATTAACTTCCAAAGTTTTGTAGTGAAAATATCTCATTTTAGCAATTAAACAGAGCAATACAACTTTAAACATGAATAATTTTTAAATGACACCTGAATGATGCATGAAGATATTGGTAGTGCAAAACCCTACTGGTTTAAATTGATAATGCCCAACATTGTAGCTGATGCCATCTTATTGGTATTTGGTAGCATAAGTGTTGAATGATTTTAAAATCTCTAGTATTAGGTTAGCTGGAATTTATTATTTGAGTGCTCAAAAGATGGCGTGCTGGCATGCTATACATGTGCTCTTTTTTAGTTTATGATATATTGCTTGTTACTGAACAACTTGTCATGCAGCTAATACTTGTCTTGCCAAGTAAAAGTTTCACTAATGTAGTACAGATGAAAATACTACATAAAATACCTTAAGAAGCAGATTTTGATAACCTCACAGTCATGGTGAAACTTTGCCAAAAACAAAATTCTTAGTGTGTTTATTGTTTCAACTTTGATTACTAAATACCTCTGGAATTCTTGTTATAATTCATTTTGTTATAAATGGTGAAATGATTGTTTGTAAGTGTTGTTTGACATGTCTAATGAGTGTATAAAAATCCTCAGATGATAATAAGACAATATAAAATTATTTTATGATTTTGTGTAAATGTTTTAACTCTGCCACTATGACAGATTCTGTGTTCTCAACATGAAAATGTTCGATTAAATCCTATTCTGTGAATTTGGATGCTGGGGGCAGTTCTTATGAAAGCTAATATACATTTTTATAATGGAATTGGTCTCACAGCAATTGGATGAATATAGAAATAATGGTGCAATTTCTAAGTTGACTGAAATTCTGTTTAGGCAGATTTGAGTATATTGGCTTATATGAATTTAATAAATAATGGCTTTATTCTTTGACTCTGAAATTGTTATGGCAAGTACTAGACATCTGAAGGAGTAATTCTGTAAATTGGCTTGAAAATTGAAACTCCAGATAATGATGAAGCCGGAAGGGATTTACTCAATTAAAGACCACGTAAGCTTAGACTAGTAACTTTGTAAAGACCGTCGCTTTAGTAAACAATTGTATATTATGACATTGCCCTGTATATGGGATATGGATGGCTTTGAAGTACCCTTGATAACAAGCTGTAATGTAGGGGTAGGAAACTGGCTTCAATCTACCTGGTTAGTTTTGCTTTTTATTTTTTTATTTTCTATATATTGTTTTTTCAAAATGGTTTATAATTTGGGGATTTTGAGTGCTCATGCCGTTTGTTGGTTTCATGTTTGGCCTTGTTTACTCATGTTCTTTTTATAGGCATTAAATATTTGTATTAAAACAGAGAGATTTTACAAAGAGACCAATTGAAAAAAATTATTACATTTGTCTGGCCATATCTTCTTGGTCTATTAAATGGCTGTAGAAGTATCCTGGAAAGATAGGAAAATTTCGTACAGCACAAATTAGTTTTGGGTTTACCTACTATTATCATATAAGCTCTCACAGTAAATGAGACTTCTAATTGGCTCTAAACACTGCTGCTTTCTAAACGATTGGGATGTCAAAAGTTAATACAAGCTGTTAACAGAAATATTTCATTCTTAAATTGACTTAATTAAATATTAGGAATGAAGATATTCATTGTTTTGACATATATTTAGGAGTGTAATTGTAATGATATTTCTAAACCACCGTTATTTTAGGAAATTATTGCTCTTTGCATAAAAATATCTCATAGGCTAAGGCATATGATTTTGATTCTTTTTTTACTCTTGTTCACCCGAGATGTTTGTTTGCCTTCAGCATTATTATCCAGGCAGTAAATTTTTTTATAAACATGCTAGAATTCTACTTATCATATAATTAATTTAACAAACATGCCTAAATATTGAAGATTAGGTGTCATTGCCTGTAATTGGAAGACTTGTTTTATTTCACTTAAGATTCTTGTAGGCATTTGGTGATTATATTTGGCAGTAACTGCTCTAATGCATGTTTGGAGTATGTTTTCTTGAAGTTTTAGTTTGTGGACCTTGCGGTCATAGTATGCTTTCTCTAAGTTTTAGTTTGTGATCATACTTAATGACCTATCTTTTTTGAGCATTGACCTTACTGGCTGATAGCAATTTTTATTCACTTGTAATGTTGATACATGCAATCTACCATAATTATGAAATCCTGATAGATTTCCCTTTTAAAGTCTCATGTTAGTATTCCTTGCACACATATCAAGCAATCCCTTTATTTTTTGCATTTCTTTTTATGGAACACATTGCTTCCTTCGTCTTAAATCATATGATTTAGTTTAGGTTAATACTGATTTCATTTTGTTCTTTTCAATTTGTAATGGTTGTTGATGCCCGTGACCTGCAGTTCTACCGCTGCCTTGATCTTGAGGTCTCTCTCTCTCTCTCTCTCTCTCTCTCTCTCTCTCTCTGTGTGTATATATATATATATGTGTGTGTGTGTGTGTGTGGATAAAACTTAGATGTAGTACCTTAGGTGTTGTTCCTTGGGTTCTCTTTTTAAAATTCAGTTATGTGGTTTTTTTCTTATGAGATAAAAGTGTATTTTTAGTTAAGTAGCTACATAACTGAATTTTAAAAAGAGAACTTAAGGAAAAACACCTAAATATTGAACTATATCATTTAGAAAATACTTTAAGTTACATTAATTTGACATGATCTGGGCTCTTTGGGCTTTTTTTTTTTGGTTGTAAATATGATACCTCTCCTAGATTTGAGAGAAACTGAGCAACATTGTGTGTAAAGATATGCGTATGAAGCACATTACCCAAACCTTGACATTTCAAAATTTACTTATTAATTAAAAGTGAAAATTTTAATTCTTTACATTCTTGATTAGTTTTGTGCCAAGAAGGGGAGGAGCATGATGTTGTAATTTAGGGGACTGAATTAATATCTTTTGTTGCTCTGGTTGAATCTGTTAAACTAATAATTAATGATGTTTAGAATGCTTTAGAACGTCGAAGTACAGTATATAAATTGTTGATTGTTCTAGAATATCAATGTCAATATAGAAACTTTATTCAAAACCTTGAGATCAAGCTTTTTAGATAGCTATTTTAACATTAAATATGGCAAGTGCTCTCCACCCAAGTGATGTATTATGGGTTGGAGGAGTATTCTACACTAGGCGCTCAATTTGTAGCTTGGTTAAAGAGAATAGAGGGATGAAGAAATGTTGACCTATCAATTTCATCTGTGAATAAACTTCTAAAATCTTAATTGTTTCATCCTTTGTTAGTGGAGATTTCTTGATTGCATAGCAATATGGGTATGAGTGTGAGAGAGTTTTTTTTTTAGAGATTTATAATCTCTATTTAAGCATATTTCAAGATATTTGTGTTGTATTATTAGCGAATTTGTTTGGTATTAAATTTGATTTTAGGGATTTAAGAATGAGTTAATGAATTTGTTCCTATGAATTTGTTAGCTGAATTTTGACTAATTTTTTTTGTGTTTTTTTTTTTTTTTTCCTTTTTAATTTTCTTATTTTGGGATACAGTAAGGCTTTTGATGCATTTTATTGACCAATAAAAGGACTTAAATTTTTTTTTTCTAAATTAAAATAAAAAATTATATTGTATTAGTTAAAATTGGGACCTTATTTTATTTGGGGGCTTAGGATATTGCATCACTTACTTTATATGCTTAAGGCTGGCCTTGTTTCACTAATTCTATTAAAATATTGCCATTAACTATTAATTATCTAAAATAATAAGATTTTTTTTTTTGAAAAAAGTTCTCATATAAAAAAATTTATAAAATATTTTTATTAATTTTGTAGATTTATTTTAAATTACTCATAATTACCTCATTAAAGTTGTAGCAACAAATTGTGAAATAGTTTAGGATTTTAAAATCAAATCAAAAGTTGTTGAATTAGTTGCGGACTTTTAACCAATTGATTCGTACTTGTACTGCCTAGTGCCTACCTATAAATGAAAAACAATAAAATAAAATAAAGTTGCAATCTTGCAAAAATACATTCAAGTTGCCTGTTTTTGAGGGTGAGTTAAATCAAGCTGTAAAACACGAAGTTTAAAATTGAGTTCTTATTGGTTGGAGAAGAGACAATGCTAAAGAAAGACTAGACCATTGTCCATGGACCATGGTCCACACTACAGTAGCTGAGCAGATGGAGTTGACCGGGNAGGCGCTTAATTTGTAGCTTGGTTAAGTTGTTTCGTTGGGTTTGTGAGGAGTTATAAGTGTAATGAAAGCTTAAAAAAACTACTACTTGATAAGGTGTAAGTGACCATATAAAGTAATACGGCATTCACTGACACACCAGCTATGCTATGATAGTGGATGTATAGGCCACCTATCCCATACTCAATCCAAGAAACAATGGTAGTTTATATTTTTAGGTAAATGGGAAAAGAATTGAACCACTTTTTTGTGATGAAGTTCATTTATGTGATGCTTTAGTGTGATTTCTGAGTATTTTATTTGTACTCAGAGAATAGAGGGATGAAGAAATGTTGACCTATCAATTTCATCTGTGAATAAACTTCTAAAAATCTTAATTGTTTCATCCTTTGTTAGTGGAGATTTCTTGATTGCATAGCAATATGGGTATGAGTGTGAGAGAGTTTTTTTTTTTTTTTGTCTTTTTTAGAGATTTATAATCTCTATTTTAGCATATTTCAAGATATTTGTGTTGTATTATTAGCGAATTTGTCTGGTATTAAATTTGATTTTAGTGGATTTCAAGAATGAGGTAATGAATTTGTTTCCTATGAATTTGTTAGCTGAATTTTGACTAATTTTTTTTGTGTTTTTTTTTTTTTTTTCCTTTTTAATTTTCTATATTTTGGGATACAGTGAGGCCTTTTTGATGCATTTTATTGACCAATAAAAGGACTTAAAATTTTTTTCTAAATTAAAATAAAAAAATTATATTGTATTAGTTAAATTGGAGACCTTATTTTATTTGGGGGCTTAGGATATTGCATCACTTACTTGTATATGCTTGAGGCTGGCCTTGCTTTCACTAATTCTATTAAAATATTGCCATTAACTACATAATTATCTAAAATAATAAGATTTTTTTTTTTGAAAAAACGTTCTCATATAAAAAAATTTATAAAATATTTTTATTAATTTTGTAGATTTATTTATAATTACTCATAATTTACCTCATTAAAGTTGTAGCAACAAATTGTGAAATAGTTCTTCTTTTATTAAAAAAAAAAAAAAAAAAAAAAAAAAAAGAAAAACCAAAGACTTGCTGAAATAGGACAACATTAGAAGACTATTGACCATTGTGAATGGCTCTCACACTTCACACGCTAGTAGTAGACAACATTAGAAGACTTGAGGGATTGACTATTAGAAGCCAGGATTTGCTCCTGCTTATTATTACTTGCATCTGCCTCTGAGCACTCTTAAAATCCCATTACAAAGCCAACTTCTGCCACTTTATGCATTGCTCCACCTTCTCACACTTCACACGCTAGTAACACCATCTGGTGCAAATCTTTTGCTTCTCTCAAGAAAAAAACATACGAAAAAGAAAAGGAAATTTGCCTTATTTGTCTAATCTGTTTCCCATTTCTCCAGGGATCAAGATTCAGATTTTCCTGTTTAAGTTGGCTGGGACTACATATAGTTTAAAGGCTGATTCTTTATTTTGGACATCGTTTCCTTGATAAGCTTTAGTTATGAATTCTCGTTCATATCAGCGACGGAATAGTACGAGGTTAGTTTCCTTAGCTCTTGACATCATTTTTTTTTACCTCATCTATTGTGTCTTTAATATCTATTCAAAATACTGTAAATCCTTTCAAATTAATTAATCATATTTAGTTAATTATTATTCTTTTTTGCCTCTTTTTATGTTCTAACAATAACACTTGTCTTTTTTTACTAGTCTAACATATTTCTAAATTGGTTACTATTAGGCATCCGTTTGGGATGAGCTGAAAAATTCAGCTTATCTACACTTTTAGCTTATTTTTGCTATTATTTATGAGTCACACTGCACTTTTTAATACTATTTATGAGTCTTAACTTTTGCTATATTTTGATGGTAAATTTAGCATTTTAGCAAAATGCCTACACCAATATTAATGCTTAAGTGGATATGTGGTTGGAAAAAGTACCAAGTGGGCAATGATTTTGTTACTCATTGGTGCACTTACTTTTTGTTATTTGAAAGATTAAAAAATAACTAAAATACTTTGTAGTGGGTTTTGGGGTTGTGGCTGCCTTTATATGTTTTTATTATTATTTTGTGAAGTGGTGTCCAAAAGTTGGTAAGTTAGGGTATGTTTGGTAGTGGTGTTTAAGTATTTGTTGTTTAAAATAATGTGAAAAATGTGGTTTAAGAAATGTTGTGAAAACATGTGTTTAAAATACTTACAATGCAAAAAATGTGTTTGGTATCATGTTTCAAATAACATATTTTAAAATATGAAAAAAAAAAATATAATTGTTAGCTTGGTATGTGTATATGTTTTTTTTTTTTTTTAAGTGATAAAAAAATACTATTTTATTTAAGGAGAGAGAAAAATAAAGAATAAGAGAAGAGAGAAGGACAAAGTGATAGGCCTGTGAGAGAAAAGAAAGAAAAAAGAAAGAGTTTGGTCTTGTCAATGGTCCCCACAATTATTAACTTATTTACAAAAAAAACATTCAACAACGTTAATTGAAAACTAAAAATTGGTAAAGATGAATTTTGAAAATTCATGTTTTAAACAACCTAAATTGAGAACTACGACTCAAACACTCTTGATAAAAAAAAAACTCCTACCAAGCACAGCCTTCTTTTTGGGGCCTACAGTTTTTAGTGTTTAAACATTAAAAACTATTGTGTGAGCTTACATACCAATGTTTAATGTTTTACTATTATTCAATTTTTTAGTTACAATGAACAGTTATAAAATTATTTATTTATTTATACAGTATAATTTTATAATTATTAATTAATTAATTATTTGTTTATGTCATCATCATTGGTTCGACCATTGATATGACTTTGACTTTGGTCCGACCATAAAACTGAGAACCATTTACTATTCCAATACCTTGACCGTACCATTTTTTAAAACTATGGGCACAATAGTCAAGGATTTTAAATGGACTCTCTAGTTTCTCCTTTCTCATTTCACACCACCATAGAATTGAATAGATGTGTAGATGTAGTTACTTCTACTAGTCAAAGATTTTGGGGTTCTTCTGCATCGTACATAAGATAAGAGTTACATAAGCTAATTTTATGTTTGCCATGCTTTTTATTTAGGCTAAATGATACTGAAGAGCAGGGTCTCGAGGTTGGCAAAGTTGCTTCAGTGAAAGAATCTACGACAGAAAAGACAAGTTCGGACTCACGAGGGAATTCTCTTCCATGGGATTGGAATAGAATAATTAAATGGGTAAATTCTCTTCCATGGGATTGGAATATAATAGTTATATTGGTGCGCATGATTGCATTATCACTGGAACCCTTGTTCTTGTATGGTCTCATGATCAATGAATACAAGAAATGCGTTGAGATAGACAGAATGTTGGGGATCACAGCTATAGTTTCGCGATCTTTCCTTGATATCAGTTACCTAGTTCTGCGATTTCATACTGGGTATTTAGGCAACCAATTTCAGAAATATAGAAGAAAATTAAAAAATAAGTTACACGCAGAAAGAAAAGGAGCCGCGTCAAGACCAACGGAGACCATGGCCCCCACTGGCCCAATCGGCTCCTCCCACTCAACACCTGTTAAGGGTAAATATCAACATAATTACATGCTATCTAAATTGTAATCTACGTAATATCTCTCCAATAAAAATAAATAAATAAATAAATAAAATGAACCTAGTTAAATAATAATAACAACATAAGCAAAAAAAATAATAATGATATCAACAATCCATACTACACCCCCCAGTTTTTTTACTAAATATTAATTCTGAGTTGCTTTCTTGATCTTATATATGTTGCATGTACAGGTGTCCATGTGTGTGTTTTTTCTTCAAAATTTTGATGGAATGGTAGTAAATCTGAAGTACACGCACATATATATAATTTTTTTTATAAAAATTATTCACCATTTCTTTTTGAATGGTACCAAATGGTTGATAGTGATTTAAAGATAAAGATCTACCAACTTGTTTATAAAGTGATTGTAATTATGCTTACTAGTTATTCTTATGGAAAATGATTGTTTAAAGGACTACTTGATTTTGTTCATTGAAAGGAAAATTACCTTGAGCTTAATATAGAATCATTTATATCATAAATGATTTCCTGTATTTAAAAGAGTGTCAAATTTCTTTTTGATAAATGACTGATTGAAATGCATTGAGTAATAATTATTTTTCTTTTTCATAAATGACGGATTGAAATGCATTGAGTAATATTTATTTGTCTTTTCATTTGTTTATATATTGTTATATTGAATTGGTACTAGTTTTATTTTTTTCATAGTATTTAGTAATGCATCTTATGTGTGTTTGGGACTAGCTTATAAGCTAGCATTTTGTTTTTTAGTGTTGTTTGGGAACAACTTATTTAACTTTTTACAAAAAGTGTGTTAAAGTATACTTGTACTTTAAAAAAGTAAGAAAAAAAAAAAAAAAAGAGGTTTTCAAAAAGCTGTAAAAAAAATAAAAATAAAAAAAACAAAAAACAAAAAGCTAGCTTATAAGCTAGTCCCAAACACACTCTAAGAGATCGTTTAGGATGAGTTGAAATTTTCAGCTTATTTTCAATTTTAACTTATTTTTGCTACTATTCATGAATCCTACTGTACTTTTTGATACTATTCATGAGTTTTATTGTACTATTTAACTTATTTTTCAACTTTTTTTCTACACTTTCAGCAAAAAGTTTTTAGCTTTAGCTAAATAAGCTATTCCCAAATGAACCCTGAGTATATTTCTAATTCTTAATTAAAAAAATAATTATTTATAATTTGGCTCCCCGAATACTAAAATCCTGCTTCTCTTTATGCAGATCTCAGAAAATTTTTCTTGCATCGACACTTTCTATTTGACATTTTAGTTTTTCTTCCCATCCCACAGGTAATGGAGTAGACTAAAGCTAAATTCTTGGTTGCAAAATACATTTTTCACATCTTCTTGTAGTTTCGGACTAACAAAAGCACAATCATGTAAACTGAGGTTTAACGACACAAAAATTTAACATAGTTCAACAAATCACATGTTTTCATTCATTTGCAACAACAGTTAAAATTTATTATCAAAGATATGTATTACACATTTGATAAATTTTTATAGACCTCACTTACGAACTTACAAATATCAATGCACTCACAATCCTTTAAAAAACACAAATTAACCTAAATCTCATTAAGCTCAAAACAAATTCTCAAATATTTTATTGGGAAAAAGAGTCAATTAATAGATATAACACACAACAGACTATTTCCTTGCCCCCTGTTTGTTTGAATGCCTTGCCCTTCCCCTAGAATCCACTCTGGATTGAAGGAGCAGCCAGTCACTTCCTGAGCAGCTGAAAGCTTAAAATTTAGCAACAACCTAGAATCAAAATACCAAATTTTCATTGGATATTTTGTATATCTAAATAAGTTGTAGTACAAGTTTGATCCCACTTTGGTAGTGGAAGAATGTCGTTTGATTCCACTTTGCAAGTTGAAAAGTGATATTATCTCTTTAGAAGAGATAGTGTGAAAGAAATGATTAAAAATCAAGTGAAAAATGCATTTATAATGTTTGGATAGATGTTGAGTTGATTGAAATTGTGTTTTTGAATGATTGAACATCTAACAAATGTCTTACGAGAGTTTTTGTCTGAAACGCTCATTGACCAAATGTCTTATGAGATTATGCAATTTTTTTTTTTTTTACAGAGTTATTGCCAAGAGTTGCACCGTTTCATATCTAAACATTTATGAATATTTGGAGATTGTTTTTAACATTTTTTTAGCCCTTATAACATTTTATTTCTGAATTTTCATGGTCTATATATAATGTATAAACTCTCATTATTCTCCCTAACAAAAAAATTTAGAAACACTAGGTATTCTCCAAAGTTGCAATTTGTAAAACCCAATAGGATTGGTTATATGTTGGAGGCAAGTTTACAATAACCCTTTAACTACTTGAGTATGGGGGAAAATAGAATCTATGGAAAGCAATTTTGTCATACCTCCAAGCCATTGCAGTGGAGTTGAGCTTGATATTGAGGTAGCAGATTCAACAGTTCTTTAGTAGTTTCTTGTGTCTTCAGTATATTCCCTTTGTTTATGAATATGAACACACTTAAACTAAGACTCAAATACATAAAAAGTGCGTTTTGATTCAGATTATGCCAAAATACAAAAATATGACCCAAACAATACTCAATGTGTTCACCCATGCAAATAAACAAAAAATCATGCTCCTGTATCTTTGACCAAAAATCCAATAAGATATCTGTCAGACTCCAAACACAATCATGTTTATTGCATATGTTTCAATTCTTTAATTACTTATCAATAGCGGTGCCTAGATACCGCTCTAACACATTATAAGTTTGTTTTAATTCGAATTACGCCAATATACAAAAATATGATATCTGTATCTATTGACTACAAAAATAAACAAAAAATCATGCTCCTGTATCTTTTGACCACAAAACCAATAAGATATCTGTTAACCTCTAAACATAATCACATTTTTTTTTTTTTGGTTGCATATATTTAATTCTTAATTACTTATTAATTGCAGTGCCTACATACGGCTATAACACCTAATTTTTAATGGACAAATAATACTAATTCTTTTATAAGGAAAACTAAATTATTTCTTTGACAAATAAAACATTTTTCTTCCACAACAAAAGGGTTCAAATAGAATAATTATAAGTTTAAAACAGAAATTTGATGCAATTTCTCATACGTGCATACTGTCTTATTTGAATTAACATTGTCGTACGCATAATTAGATTTTATTCAGCACCTCTAAACATGGAACTACTTGTAATTTGTTCAGGTGGTAATGTTATGCATACTCTTAGACGTGAGAGCCATGAAATCTTTAAAAACATTACAGATCTTAAACATTTTTATTTTCTTCCAATATTGGCCAAGAGTTTTTCAAATTTACCTACCAAGGAAGGATCTGGGATCAAATCATGAGATACTTGGTGAAAGGCTATGGGTCCTAGGTCCACTGGATTTCTTTCTATACATCATTGCCGGCCATGTAAGTTTGATTGTGTAGAAATTTCATATTCATTAAATTTAATTTTGGCAAGTGTGCAAGTGTTGAACCCATCTCTCTCTATCTTTGAGAGAGAGAGAGAGAGAGAGAGAGAGATGGGTTCATTTTTTATTATTTATTATTATTTTTTTATTGAGGAGTTGGGGTAAAGTTAGATCTTATATAACTATGGGCAGAACTTAGGTTACTTTGGTATTGGTGCTTAGGTTCCCCTCTTAAAATTAAGTAGTTTCATATCTTAAGAGATCAGAATCACATGTGGTCAAGACTGGTTTCATGTAAGTGCGCCTAAGCTCAAAGCTCAAAACCCCAATCTCTCAAAGCTTTGCGAGGCCAAAAAATAGATCATTTAATGAAGCATGCTTTACGCTTTTTTTTTTTTGGGAGCTTTTTGAAGAAAAATAAAGCACGCATAGGCACGTTTTTATTTTATTTTATTGCTAAAAAAGATATGGATCATTAAAATTAATTGTTTGATCTTGAAAGAAATAACATGGACCAATGATTTACTACACAACTATTATCTTTAGGGTGTTGTATTATACAAATTATTTTTTTATTTACGTGTCATAAGATAGGTTAATTTACAATTCTTGTGCTTTTTGATCTTTGACTTTTAGATGTATGTTGATTGAACGACATTCATCATTTGATTATAACTATCATGATTATGTACTTTATAAAGCCCAAGAGAAATATAGAAAATATTATACATAAAACTTTCTATGACTAGATTATTATGATATTGACCATTGATAATTGTTTTCAATTTACCATATAAAATTTTTAAGGATTGTAATAACTTAGGTAAAAATTGAATTTACAAACATTATACAATTGACTTCCCTAATAGGTAAAAAATAGAAATTTTGGGCTATTATTATTTTTTGGAAAAAGTTTAATTGGAGGTGAATTTTAACAAATTCACAATTGGATTACATTTTCTTTTTACACCCTCCTTGCTTGCAAAATTTCTAGCAAATTAAAGATTAATAACTATGTCATCAATAAATTGTTTAAAATGCAAGTTTTTATAGTTTAAAATTATGCATAAAATATAAGCTTATAAATCATATAATAAATAATGTCCAATTGACACAATTTTGACATGTGTATAGAGAATAAAGAGCATACAATCCAATTATTAAATTTTCAAAATATGTAATAATGTTATTTTTTTTTAAGCTAAACTTTGTACTTATTTTTTTTATAATATGTTTCGAATATTTCTATTAGAAGTTATGAAATATTATCTTTGAAAATGGTGCGCTTCACTGCAATCAAGTGTGCTTTTTGTGCTTATGCTCTAGGAGGCTTATGCACTTAAGTGTGCTTGACACTTTTACCAAAATTGAAGTGCACTTTACCTTTAAACTATTTCTTTGATATCTTTTAATACAGTGATCTGATTAATGCTCATGAACTGTCATTTTGATTGTTGTAACCTCAAGATTTGTTTTTTTTGAAAAGTATTTAGAGATCAAATGATCAAAATCACAGTCTTGCCTTAGAGAAATGAGATTGTGATGATATGCAAATGTAATGCAAGTGATGTTAAATGAGAGGTGCAAAATGGGGTGTATACACTTGTTAGTATCTTTGAGATGTATTTAAAGTCCAAGACATGTGCTCTGGATGACTAATGGAGATCTACAAGGTTTGAAATCTCAATACGTAATCTACACATAATTGATCAAATGAGATGTTGACAAATAGCTTTCTAAATTTGATCAATCAAGAATCCTGCATATAGATTCCTAATTTAGCTTAATCAGCCATCCAAGCTTTGACCCCATAGCCAAGGTATAAAATGAAAACCTAGAGGACATGAACTTAGACTTTTGGAGAACTATGGATTGTATATCTAGGGTTAGGGTTAACTAATTCCTCTCAAAGCATCACCCAGTGATCAAGGATTCAAGACTTGGTGATCAAGTTGAAGTTGCTGCAATAAGAACAGTCAAGTTGCTATGAAGAATCTTCAAGAGGTTCTTGAATTTGCAAGCTGAACGTTCATGTGAAATAAAGTTCATGATAGAAGATTCAATGGTCATGGAGTTGAGTATCGTCATGTAACTAAGCACTACATGAGGTAGCAATAGATTTATGGCGAAATATATTTTAAAACTTTCATTCTATTATAGTGGCTCTGTTTCCTTGAGGGTTGGTAGTAAACTCCCAGAGAGTATTTTGTATATAGTGTTTTTTCTTTGTAACTATATTGTTAATGTTATTTATTTTCTACAATTCGTTATTTTGCGATATGGTTGCATATTGTGATAAATCACAAACAATATTACTCGAGCATAATTGGCTAATTAAGTAAACTTGGCATTATTACTGGAATTCAGTGTATTACTTCGTTCCTTTTTTAAATCTTTTAACTAAATTAAGTAGTTTCATATCTTTTGAATTCTATTCTCTTCTTCTTTTTTCTTTTAATTATTATCGTATTAGTTGAAATAGTTATTACATTTGGTTATGATATCTACAAAATTTACTGATGTTAAATGATTTGCTCGTCTTTTAGGTATTAGGAGCCTTTTGGTATTGTTTCTCTATTCAACGAACTGTGTCTTGCTGGTACATGGCGTGTGAAAATCATGGTGGATGTGCCCGAAATTCTTTTTATTACTGCGACCACAACTTTGGCTATCACTCCGTTATAGATGATTTTTGCCCTAAAAATATGCCAAATGTGGAGCTCTTTGATTTTGGAGTATATCTGGACGCTCATCAGTCTTATATCCTTGAGTCCAAAAATATTCCACAAAAAATATTCTACTGTTTCTGTTGGGGCATGCGAAATCTGAGGTTTGCACATATTAGACTTTGTACAATTCCATATTAAGCTTTTTATTTTTTTGAGAAGATCCATATTAAGCTATTTCAATGCATTAAATTTGTTTTTTGCTTACATTACGGACTAAAAGAGTTACTATTAGTTTCCTAGGTGGTTTATCCCATAGCATTTATCCACTATGAGGACTTGGATTTCGTGCTCAACATACAGACCTCTATACTTGATGTTAAAACTGTTACCCTGGTAGATGAGTATCAGCAAAGTGGTTCAGGACTTCTCTGATTGCCAAAAGCATTGTCATTACTCTACGTCTTGCATATTAGGATTGGAGGGCCTAAAACCTATGCTCGTAACCTAGTGGATTCATGCATGCGCATGCACGTACACACACGCGCACAAATATATATATATATATATATGTTTATATATTCTCTAAACTTATTCATTCCCTATAAAATTTTGTAAATTCATTGTAGTTATAAATTTTCAAGATTAGCATCTCATACCTTATAGTTGTGCCACTTTTGCAGTTCATTTGGTTCAAACCTCCGAATAAGTAACGATGTATGGGAAAACTGCTTTGTACTTTGCATTACTATCTTTGGCTTGTTACTATTTCTATATTACATGGGAAATTTTCAGGTGCGAATCCAATTCTTCTATTTATTTATTTTTTATTATTTGTTATTTTTTATTTAATGTTAGGCTCTTAGTTGTACAATTATAAAGCAGAGAGACAGTGGTTTCTAAATAGGAAGAATGAAACACCATAATTTTCAAGTAATATACTAATCATCCTACTATATTATTACATTGATACGATTGTCAATCTCATAATGCTATTTTTATATTTCTGTTATTTTTACTTGTTGCTCTCGTTTTTACTATTGTTGTTAATTGTTATTTTTATTGAAAGAAATATATATTATATATAAAAAATATTAGATCTGATTTTTTATTAGGAAAATAGATTCAGATCTGGTTTTTGATATGCAAAAGAGAATGATTTTGAAAGTGAATTTCCAGATCTGATTTTTTATATGAAAAAGAAATATTTTTTCAAAGGAAATTTCAAATATGATTTTTAATCATGAACATTTAACATCTTTATGAAAATATATTCATATATGGTTTTTAATATGTAAATGTAAAATGTGACTTTTAGAAGGTTGGGATATGCTTATCAATAAAGTTTGTTATTACCTATAAAAAAAAAGAAGGTTGGGATATGCTTTTATTCCTAGAATTTTAAGAAATGTGTTGTAAAAAAAAAAAAAAAAAAAATAGTAAAGACTCTTTTTTTAAAATTATATAGTAAGGACTTGGCCACAATTTTGACATTCTTTTATCTCTTATTTAAAAATTTTAAAAAATGTGTTGTAAAAAAAAAAAAAAAAAAAATAGTAAAGACTCTTTTTTTAAAATTATATAGTAAGGACTTGGCCACAATTTTGACATTCTTTTATCTCTTATTTTTTATTTTTTAGTGTTGTCACTTGGGAAACATTGAGTTATATTAGATGGCTTGTATTTTAGACATGCTAATTTTTCCAACTTTCATATTTATTTCATGGCATCTCAAACTTATTTTAATATATATATATATTTTTATTTAATAATGTGGTTTGACTGATAAGCCATTAGTTGAACCAATGACCAAATGACCCAACTCTTAGACTAGGTTAATGTCTTATCCAAATTTAATAATTATCCCATCACATGAGTTTGGATGTTTAGTAAAGTAGTTGAAATTGTCTTGGAATTCTTCTCTTCAAACATAACCATCTAGGAATCACACAACATTTATTGTCTTTGGTCTTCCCAAATACCTTGGAACCTCATAATATTTATTATTTTGGTCTTTGTCAAAGATTCTATTAAAAAAAAAAAAAATTCAAGACCAATTCGCTTTTATTATGCCATCAAACCTTCTCTTTTTCCAATTTTTCCAGAGAGATATTGCTAAGCTACACTTCTCAATTTTAGGGTAATGAGTGCTTTTTTTTTTTTTTCATTAGTGGATCTCCCACTTAAGAATTTTGGAACAACTTTCTCAAAAAAAGCAAAAAAAGAAGATGTGTTTGGAACAATGAGATGTATGCTTGTAAATTTGTAGTATATTGTAAGATATGCCAAAGTTAACTTACTAGCATAAGTGGGACAGATATATTTGCAGCGGCGGATAACTTCAAAATCAATCGCAGAAGGTACGTTCTAGTACGTACAACTTTTTTCTTCCAAGTATTAACTTTTTTCCAAGTACAACTCTTTAAAAAATCCTAGATTTTCCTTTTCAAAAACTGAAAAGATGAGTTCTACCAAACAGCCGCGAAAAGGAAAGAAGAAAGCATTAACTCGTGGATTCAAAATAAAGAGCTCAAGACAGAAACAAGCAGAGAAATTATTAAGATCATGCAAAAGAAATTTCAGGAAGAAGAAGATATTTATGTGGAGATACTGATCTCTGAACTTCCTTCACAACTTCAAAGGGATGTCAAGAACCAAATCTGCTTTAATCCACTAAAGAATGTGAGTTTCTTTGCCTCTATAAATTTGCTAAATAACTGTTTGTCCCGGGCATTATTGAACATGCCATTGAATGGTATTATAAATATCATTGAAGGATTATATTATTATAAGTGGTGGCTCCATATGTAACTCAGGATGGTTACTGGACTACCTACTTGCCAAAATATTTATATATACACACACACTAAACTAATCTATTTTGACTACCTTAATAAAAATATTGACCATCCTAACTTGAGAATTACAAAAATTTTGGTTCAATCAAAATAAGAGTGATGCTACATTCACAACATTTTTATAATAATTTTACAATAAATTTTATGTGATAAGCGGAAAGTGGCTATTAATTCTAATTTGAACCCAACATTGACATCACTTTTTAACCCACTAATAGCAAATTAGTGCATACAATTTTTTTATTTTTTTTTTTTTTAAATGTTGTAGATGTAGCAATATTCCAAAAATAATTTTGGCTCTCCAAACATAATTCTTAACCCCTAAAAAAAAAAAACCCTTAAATGACAAAAAGAAAGCCCAAATAACAACAAAAATAACCCAAACAAAAACAATACTAGATCAAACAACAACTAGTAAACAAATTATTCAACAAAATACCTATTCAAAAAGAAAAAATAAAAATAATCATTCAAATTTGTAATTCTTTCAACATATCTTATAAAAATAATCTCTAATTTCATAGGTTCTTTGGCAGTGTTGGCAGTTATGCTTTTTTTGGTTTTGCAATCGCAATAATTTTGCTATCCTTGGCAAACCAGCTCATAGTTGTAACAAAATCATCCATTTTTCTTTCTCTTTTCTATTATCATTTCAATTCTTACTTTATTACTCTAATCTTAGCATTCTCAATTACCACTTTATTTCTTATTAGTACATTTCTTTCTTTTTCTCTTTGTTAGTAGGAAAAAATTGTAATAATTCATGTATTTTCATGTTGTTGTTGTTGTGATGTTGATATATTTAAGTTATCTTTTTATTAAATTTTATATAATTTAATTTTCTTAGTGACAGCTCTTAA
This sequence comes from Quercus suber, assembly GCF_002906115.3. Lineage (NCBI taxonomy): Eukaryota > Viridiplantae > Streptophyta > Magnoliopsida > Fagales > Fagaceae > Quercus > Quercus suber. Next base: position 113,875 of record NW_027069831.1, read on the forward strand.
AAATTTCCTAGAGCTGGCACTAATATGAGCATCTTGTTTTATAAATGATACGAGCATCTTGCATACCTTTATTATCTACAAAAGTTAGAAAAAGTTTTTGTCCAATATTTATTGAAATATTTATTTTTGTTTAATGTCAAGATCAATATTTTTTTTGAATAAGTGTTTAACAAGTGTACGAGGCGTGTTTGTGTTTGATACATATTAAATATTGGAATACCCACTCTAGAGGTGCCTATACCAAATACATACATATATGCATATTCTTATCAGGACAAAGTTTGTCTACAAACTAATTTACAAAAATACCTATTAAATTTTTCATATATCTTTTTATTAAATGTGAATTTTGAAAATCAAACCATTGAATTTCATGTACTTTAACACGCATGTCAAATTTCATTCAAATCTAATGTTTTTACTATTCAATTAATAAATTAACTTTTTATGCATAATTTTATATCACAAATGCTTAAAATTTAAACATTTTCATTGATGACATATCTATCGATCTTTGATATTCTTTGAATTTTGCAAACATGAAAGATATAATAAGAACGTGCAATCTAAAGCTTGATTTTTAAAATTCACACCCGATAAAAAGATATCGCCGGAGTTTGAAACAATTTCTTTCCAAATTAGTTTGGATTTAGAATCTCTTTTTTTCTCCCATGTGTGTTTGTTTCTTAATAAATAAATAAATAAAAGACTTTTTGGTCTTCTTAAATGATGCATGTCATTGTCACATAATATCCTTACAAATAATAAAAAAGAGTTAGCCTTAAATTCTCACGATCTCTCCCTCTCTCTCATTATCATTTTCTTAACAATATATAATTTTCATCACATGTGATCTAAATATAAATTTTGACAGTTCTTTTCTAATTAGACCATTCACATCAAAGGAACTAAAAATTTTAGTTTTGAGCAACTCAAAACCTTACTTTATTTATTTTAATTTTTTACTTTACAATACACCCTACATTAAATTTTCTATTTTTTTACCGCTTCATTTAAATATTTTCTCTTTATTCATTTTTTATTCTTAGTCTTCTCTTTCTCCATCTTCTATTCTTCTCCTCCATCTCTTTCTCTTCTCTTCTCTGCGGCCCATACCTATTGCCACCACTGGTTAAAAAAAACATAAAACAAGAACCCACAACCCACAGCCAGCCACCACCACCGGAACCAAAAAAAAAAAAAAACCCACAAACTTCAACCACTGCTAGCCACTACCAACACCCCCACTGAAGAAGAAAAAAGTTTAATGTTCTAATTTGGAATAAAAACATGTTTGTCTAACGTCTGAGGGTGAGGTGGGCAACGGGGAGTAACGAATTGAAGTTCAGGTCGGTAAAGTGATAAGTTTTGAACCACGGGTAAGCAAAGTGAAAATGGGCCTAACCTCATGTGGGTTTACTGTAATTATCCCTATATATATATATATATATATGAAAGTGGATAAAGGTGTAGCATAAATTAAATTTTGCTACCCTATGTTTGCATGTGAAGAAAAGCTGTAAAGCATGTGAGGAAAGCGATAAAGCATGTGAGGAAAGTTGTGAAGCATGTGAGAAAAGCCGTAAAGCCCCATGTGAAAATACCTCAAAGCCTCCCTTTCGCCAAAGGATTTTTTCGAAAGAAATAATTTTTGCTCTTTTGAAAATAGTCTACTAGGATATAATAGAAGCCTTTTTCAAAAAGAAAGCCCCAGAGGCCAATGCCAATTTTTGTGTTTTTGAAAGCCAATGTCCAAAGATTATGGTTTTATCAAAAGCTCTAAAGGCTAAACTCTCATCGATCCCCAGTGGAGTCGCCAGTTTATCGACACCTGGCCTTGAAAACAGAGCGAAAAACTGCCATCGTTGGGTCTTTGTTCGAACACTCGCCATGGCAATGCTCCCACGCACACGGGGCCTGTTGGAGCCCTTCTCGGCTTATTGTGCGTTGTAGTGTGTGTTGTGGTTTGTGTGAGCCTTCGTGTGCTCTCTCTCTTGGTGGAGGAAGGTAGGTCTACCTTTGGCGTTACGGTAGGAACCTGGGCCAAATTTTAAGGGATTAGCAAAAGTAAGTGGAGTCACCACCAATCATTGGGTTTTTCTAAGGTGTGATTGGTTCCCTATTTCTAGTTGATTTTATTACCAATTCTAGGTTAAGAAAAATGACATTTTTCCTAATCTACTGTGGATGGCAAAAAATCTTGATTCTTAGATCTGGAAGTTTTGTTACATACAGGGAAGGTGTTAGGCACCCCACAATGTATGTCCAAGGACAATCTTTTGTTTTGATAAAACCTTAATTTTTAGAGATTGATAATAAAGACATGATTTTGGCATTGGCTTTCGGGGCTTTGCATGCATGGGGGCTTTGAGGTTTGGCTTTTGAATGGGTGTGGTCCCAATCTATGCTTTCCTAAGGCATTCAAGCAGAGTGCCAGATTTCCATGGTGAAAATCCGATGGCATGTCACCTTACTTTCGTAGGAGAAATTAGGCATCGCTTGGCCTTAGGTGACATGGACTTGACAATCACATTGGAAGGGGCGAGCGGGTATATATATACATACATCATGCACAATGCAAGCACGCAGAGCGGGAAATTAAATGCCTACATCCTTAGAGCATGGCCCAAAATATAAGTGCAGGAAAATAAACAGGGGTCGCCATATTCTAGAGATGAGGACAAATGATACATGACATGATATACCTAATACAACCTATCTAAGATATAAAAGGGGGAAGGAAGGGGAGTTTAGAAGAGTATATAACCAAAGGTGAGAAGCTAGACCCTAAACCTACTGAACATAACCGATTGGCTTACATCTACATGCTTGTATCTTCGCCCTTGTTGCTTGCGCTTGGGAGATCATGCCCTAGCTCCACGCGTCCTCACTCCATATGTGTAAATGCAAAGGCAAAGATAAGAAACCAGTAGACAAGTAATGGAAGGAAAAAGATGCAAAGAGTATATGAAAAAGGCATAAAGCAGATAAGCATGATAGACATGGCAAGCATAGAAAGTGGTAAGAGACATGAAAAGCCACTAGGAGTCAACTCTGATCAAACTTGTTAAAAATCTATGGGGAGCTCGAGTTTGATATTAAACTATCAAAAATATTGTTTTGTAAGGATTTTGACCTTGTTTGACCTTTAGTTAACCCAGGTTTAACCGAGGCATTTTGGTCATTTTGGCTGAAAAAGGAATTTTGAGCGCTTTGGTGTCCGAACGGGTTGTGCCACACCATTATATAAGTTCTTGTGACCTCATGGAGAGAAAATGTTATTTTTGGGGTTTTTAGGGTCTGACACACAAATCGAGGGTAGCCAAAATACGGTGTTAACAAAAATAAATAAATAAACCATGGATTCATACGCCATTAGAGCCTTAAGGGTGTGCATCATGCACGCCAACCTGACGAAACCGATTGAACCCAATCCAATCTGATGCATCTGGTTGGGTTTTGTGAGTTGGTGAGTTGGGTTGGAATTTTATTTTGAGCTTTGGGTTGGGTCAGGATCAAGTTAATAGTTGTTTTTACCCATATGACCTAACCTGACCCACCATGTATATAAGTTTATTTTATTAGCATTATTTTAATTCTTTAATTTGATTGACTTTGGTATTTTAAGAACTAGTTTTGATGAATTTAGAAATTTAGATTATAATTTAAGCATAGTATATGAATTTTAATAGTTTATTGAAAAAAATTTTAAATAATTTATGGAAACTCAAATTTTTATAAGCCATAAAATATGTATGTTCATAGTATGTACAATCCACTAACTCAACCCAACCCATCATGACCCATGTGACTTAGGTTAGGTTGGTTTCTATACATATTATTGGTTGGGTTGGGTTGGGTTGAAAATTTCTCAATTTGACCATGTGCACCTCTAATAAAACTACATCTCCAAATTTAAAATGAAAAGAATTTATATTTGGAAAGGAATAAATGTTTTTACTATTTTATTAGAATTTATGTATATTTATTTATTTCTTTATTGAAACATATGACTTAAATGCTTCTAAAGTTAATTAGTTATATATTGCAAAAAAAGTTAGATATTAAAAAAATAAAATGAGACATTAATACATCAAATGGTCTTTGTATATATATATTTTAAATGTGAAGGGAGGTATATAAAAAAAAAAAATTATTAGCAAAATATACGTTGAAAAGTTAGTTTTTGTCTCGTTTATAAGTAAACGGTAAGTTTTTGTCACATTTGTATTTTATCAATAGTTCTATGAATATCCCATCAAAAAAAAAAAAAAAAAAAAAAGTTCTATGAATATGACATTAAAAAAAAAAAAAAAACTGTGAATAAATCCAAAAAAGATTGGAAATAAATTCTAGTCTTAAATTCTTGCCTTATTCTTTCTCAAAAAAAAAAAAAAAAAAAAAAATCTTGCCTTATTGTATGAGCTACTTTCATTCTAAAGGAAACCAAAGAACCAACCTACGATGCGCACCTTTTTTGGTACTTCAGTAGGGCAAGCTTTGTAAAAAAATAATATTATAATTCTGTGATTAAATTAAAAAAAAAAATCCGGAAATACTTCCCCATTATAGAAAAGATTATTTTTTTTAATGATATAACAAAAATTTATAACAATTCATAATAGATAAATTTTGAATCCAAACATGTTTGAAGGTATTTTTCTAATCCATTATTATTATTTAAACACATCATATGTCTCGTTAAAAAAATAGACCAAAACTGCATATGGATAATTTTTTTAGTTGTTATATAATGGGTTGAAGCAGAATAGCTTCGAACATATTTGAAGTCTTTGTTATTATTATTATTTTATTTTACAACATTGTCAAATTAGCTTACACCTTGTATTAATATATGAGACACTATGAGTTCGCTTGAGAACAATTTATTTAGTTAAAACTGAAAACTTTTGACTGAAAGTACTGAAAAAAAGCTAAAAATCAGTTGAATAATATAGTGAGACTCATAAATAGTACTCAAAAATACAATAAAACTCATAAATAGTAGCTAAAATAAACTAAAACCACTAATAAGTTTCAACTTTCATCAATTCCCTCTCTGTGGGTAGAAGGTACAGGGGGTTAGATGGTTAGTGGGAAGCAGAGAATGTTAGGAAATTGTTGTATAGGAAAACTTGAAAAATTGACGTGTGGTCTTTGCTTATTTAGTTTACTTGCACAGTTGCACCGCAGAAGTTGACTTTGACTATGACTTTGTAGTATCTGCACGTTCACGTTCACCTTCGCAATCTTAAAAATCCTATAAAAAACCCAGTTTCTACCAATTTTTGTAAAATGCGAGCTACTTGAGTTTATCAGGTACCATTTACTTTTTTATGAATACAAATGTTATTTCTCTCCATGGGCATACTTACATATTTACAACTCTTTACTTTTCCTTTTGCTTCTGCTGGAAAAAACTTTTGTTTTATGGTGCACACACTTGGGAGTTTGTTCTTGAAATAAATGAAAAATTGGTTGTATTTTTGTCTAATCTATTTTCCATTTAATTATCCAGGGATCATTATTCTGATTTTTCAAGTAAAGTTTTCTGGGTCTATGCAAGTATGGATTGTATGAAGGTTGTCGCCACTGTATCACTTGTTATCCATAACCTTTGGAGTCAACTTTGGAACGGTGTAAGGTTCGTCTCTTTTGCTCAGCTTTTGTGTCGCCAATTTGAGCCTCTGAATCGTTTCAAATTAATTAATCATAATATTTTTTTTCACTGTTTACAATTAGCTAGGTAGGATAGTTGCAGAAAAACATGGTTAATGTTGCCGTCACAAAATTATTGATTATAAAATACTCCTAACATTCTTGGACTACGTAGGCCATGTCTTTATTTTTTTAGAAGACAAAATGGTTAGTTGTAAAGTGAGAATATAAAAATAAAAAATCAAACTTCGTAGGTTGGTGCTCTTGTAAATAAGCAAGCATCCAGCTTCCAAGAAAATTTCTTTCAACTATTCAAAAATTGACCCTTCCCACTCTCGTGACTATCATTTTTCTTTTCCCACTCCTTATTGTCTATTTTCTACGCACCTTATCTTTTTTGTCTTCTTTATTCGAGAGTTCTATCACTCACACATAGATCACTATATTTTCTTCACCTTTCATAATTTGGTACATCACAATTAGAGCAAAAATGTTGTGTAATAATTTGTTATTCTAGATTTTTTTTTTCCTTTTTATTATTTCATTATTGGCATCTCATAGAACCCTTTTATACTCTCTGTTCTCATCTTTCTCACCTTCTTTAGTTTAGCCCTCTTTGACCTTCTCGCCATATCAAGCAAAACTTGTCTCTGCAAGTCAAGTGCTAAACAACATATCACCTCCCGACCTACTCATTACCATGATTAACTAAGATCAAATGCAGAGGAGTCGAGCTAATAAGGCCATCTCTTTATTTCGNCATTCACAACATTTTTATAATAATTTTACAATAAATTTTATGTGATAAGCGGAAAGTGGCTATTAATTCTAATTTGAACCCAACATTGACATCACTTTTTAACCCACTAATAGCAAATTAGTGCATACAATTTTTTTATTTTTTTTTTTTTTAAATGTTGTAGATGTAGCAATATTCCAAAAATAATTTTGGCTCTCCAAACATAATTCTTAACCCCTAAAAAAAAAAAACCCTTAAATGACAAAAAGAAAGCCCAAATAACAACAAAAATAACCCAAACAAAAACAATACTAGATCAAACAACAACTAGTAAACAAATTATTCAACAAAATACCTATTCAAAAAGAAAAAATAAAAATAATCATTCAAATTTGTAATTCTTTCAACATATCTTATAAAAATAATCTCTAATTTCATAGGTTCTTTGGCAGTGTTGGCAGTTATGCTTTTTTTGGTTTTGCAATCGCAATAATTTTGCTATCCTTGGCAAACCAGCTCATAGTTGTAACAAAATCATCCATTTTTCTTTCTCTTTTCTATTATCATTTCAATTCTTACTTTATTACTCTAATCTTAGCATTCTCAATTACCACTTTATTTCTTATTAGTACATTTCTTTCTTTTTCTCTTTGTTAGTAGGAAAAAATTGTAATAATTCATGTATTTTCATGTTGTTGTTGTTGTGATGTTGATATATTTAAGTTATCTTTTTATTAAATTTTATATAATTTAATTTTCTTAGTGACAGCTCTTAAAAATTTCCTAGAGCTGGCACTAATATGAGCATCTTGTTTTATAAATGATACGAGCATCTTGCATACCTTTATTATCTACAAAAGTTAGAAAAAGTTTTTGTCCAATATTTATTGAAATATTTATTTTTGTTTAATGTCAAGATCAATATTTTTTTTGAATAAGTGTTTAACAAGTGTACGAGGCGTGTTTGTGTTTGATACATATTAAATATTGGAATACCCACTCTAGAGGTGCCTATACCAAATACATACATATATGCATATTCTTATCAGGACAAAGTTTGTCTACAAACTAATTTACAAAAATACCTATTAAATTTTTCATATATCTTTTTATTAAATGTGAATTTTGAAAATCAAACCATTGAATTTCATGTACTTTAACACGCATGTCAAATTTCATTCAAATCTAATGTTTTTACTATTCAATTAATAAATTAACTTTTTATGCATAATTTTATATCACAAATGCTTAAAATTTAAACATTTTCATTGATGACATATCTATCGATCTTTGATATTCTTTGAATTTTGCAAACATGAAAGATATAATAAGAACGTGCAATCTAAAGCTTGATTTTTAAAATTCACACCCGATAAAAAGATATCGCCGGAGTTTGAAACAATTTCTTTCCAAATTAGTTTGGATTTAGAATCTCTTTTTTTCTCCCATGTGTGTTTGTTTCTTAATAAATAAATAAATAAAAGACTTTTTGGTCTTCTTAAATGATGCATGTCATTGTCACATAATATCCTTACAAATAATAAAAAAGAGTTAGCCTTAAATTCTCACGATCTCTCCCTCTCTCTCATTATCATTTTCTTAACAATATATAATTTTCATCACATGTGATCTAAATATAAATTTTGACAGTTCTTTTCTAATTAGACCATTCACATCAAAGGAACTAAAAATTTTAGTTTTGAGCAACTCAAAACCTTACTTTATTTATTTTAATTTTTTACTTTACAATACACCCTACATTAAATTTTCTATTTTTTTACCGCTTCATTTAAATATTTTCTCTTTATTCATTTTTTATTCTTAGTCTTCTCTTTCTCCATCTTCTATTCTTCTCCTCCATCTCTTTCTCTTCTCTTCTCTGCGGCCCATACCTATTGCCACCACTGGTTAAAAAAAACATAAAACAAGAACCCACAACCCACAGCCAGCCACCACCACCGGAACCAAAAAAAAAAAAAAACCCACAAACTTCAACCACTGCTAGCCACTACCAACACCCCCACTGAAGAAGAAAAAAAACCATAAAACTTCAACCACAAACAAGAAAAAAAGCAACTTGTTGGAGGAAAAAAAACCCACAAACTTCAACCACTGCCAACTACCACCACCACCACCGGACAAAAAAACTCATAAACTTCAAGCACAAACAAGAAAAAAGCAACTCTCTAGAGAAAAAAAAAAAACCCCACAGAACTTCAACCATCATAAACCCACCATAACTCATTCCAAAATCAATCCAACCACAAATCAGTCACCCATAATCACGATTGAACCACTGAGACCCACAACCACAAACAGAACCACCATAACCCACAACACAGCCAAGAGAGTGAGAGAAGAGAGAAAATGAGAGATGAGAGGAATAAAAAAATAAGTAAAGGAAGGAGATGGTAGAATAAAGACATTGGGTTTGAGAGGGAGGAGAATAAAGAGAGAAACATTGGAGAGAGTGAGAAAGAAATGAATTTTAATTGTAGGAAGAGAGATGGTAGTATAAAAATTTGAGTTTTATGTTTAAGTTGATGCTACAGTGAGCTATTATAGATAACAGCTTACTGTAGCTGAAAGCTAAAAATTTTAGATATAGCAACTTTGATGCAGCCTGATTTTCATGATTTGAGTTGTTAAAATAGCTTTTTAGCTTTTTTCACATCTTTGCTATGAATGCTTTTAGTTTGTAAAATTGTTAATTTTGTACTAGATAAAAGGGATAACATAAAAATTAATGGTTGCAACTCTATAGTGATATATATAGAACTCTAAACTTTATTTGGTGTATATTAATATATTAAAAAATTAGTCTATAAAACACTTCTATTTTACTTATTAAAAAAACTTCTTCTTTTTTTGGTTAGGAAATAGATTTGCACTTCAACTAATATTTTTTCTTGCTCAGTTCATGATCCAAAAAAAGAATAGCTTGGCTAATCCTGAGCATGAAAATTTGTTGTGTGACATCTGCAACTCTCTCAAGCCAGTGTACTACAACGAGCAGTGCTACATTGTTCGGAGGGAGAGCCTATGGATGCGGTTTTCTTGATTACAGACGGCAGTGCATGGGCCTTTCCTAGCAGCAGTAATGGTGAAGGAACAGGAACTGCCTCCCGATGTGCTGAGCGTCTTGAAGCAGGTGACTTCTTTGGAGAAGAACTTCTTGAATTGTTTTGGGAACCTTCCTCCAACATGTTCAATCTATCCAAAGTTCCCATTTACTCAAAATCCCTCAAAACCCATACAAAAGTGGAAGCCTTTGCTCTAATGGCCAACGACTTGCTCAAAAGAAAATGATGATAACGATGGCATTGGTGGTTCAAGAAAAACTTATGAATCCAGCGGAGCCTGATGATATTGTTGAATTTCCTAAGTGTTGGTGCTTCACTGTTGTTGCAAAGAAATGGTTTGTATTGATGTCTTTGTATTACGTTTGTTTTTCTAGTGAGTTGCTACTTGTTTGGACTACGGATTCTCAATGATAATGGTAAAATTAGGAAAAAGATAACGTCTGAAATAATAAACAGTTTGATGCACGGTATTAAATTCAGGAAGGATTGTCTGTAGGAAAAATATTTTCTATCAAATGCTATCATGTCATCCATATCAAAACCAATTAATGAGAGAAATGTGTATAAAAATAACTACCAACTTACATGTCTTTCATTTGTTAGTGGGATAGTTATTTTTGGCTGACATGTCACACATTTATTGGATTTTGATACTGTTGACATGGTATTATTTGATACCAAATGCCTTCTTGTGTGTAGAATCTTATATTTATACCTTTTGATTTAGACTAGCTTGTGATCGTGTGATGAATTTGGATATCTAATTTTATTTTATATGATAGGATTCAATCAATGATGGAGCTAAACCTTGGACTTGGGAGAAGGGGGGGGGGGGGTGGGGAGGGTGGGTTTGGACATCATTATTTTATGGAAAAATGTTTGTGTCTTTAACATTTTCCTCCTTTAGAGGCTATAAAAAATCTATAGATCTAAAATTTTAAACAAAATATACGAGTCCAAAAAAAATTAGCACAAAAAATACCAATAGCAAAACTTAAAAATTAAGCCTGACCAACAAATTTTACCCAAAACAAACAACTTGGCCTTTTAAAATATTTTAAATAAAATAATTTTTTCTTTACCTAGCAGCAAACATACACATCAAAAAAAAAAAAAAAAAAAAAACCTTAGCGTCTATACAGAACACAAGCTGGTGTAAATGAGCATACTGACTTTGCTACATCTTGGCCTTACATGTGGACAACTTTGAGTTAGAAAAGCAGGGACTTTGGTGAGGGGAGTTGCGCATTTGGCTCATGCCATTAGCGTAAATGCCATTGGAGGAAGAGAAGTGTGTAGTCTGGCATGGACACTTAGCATTATCATGAGAGAGAATTCAGCCCATTTTGGTTAGATGCTACAAGACACCTCTCGTTGGATAGTACAAGTTTAGACCACGGCCAAGGACACGTGTAATGTCCTCAGGCCTCATGCTTAATTTCCTCTCCTTCTCTCTTTGCTTGTCCTTAATGATAGTACAAGCCACCCTTCAGCCTACACCTTGACAAATATGGTTTTTCTCTCTCTTTTAGCTACGGAATAGTGCTAGTGGTAGTTGTATTTTGGGTTTGTAAGGGGCAATGAGAGTGAGGCACCCTGTCCTTGTATAGCTAGCAACATTTCTCATACTATAAAAGGAGAATGTTGTTAAGCAATGACAACAAGAAGGAAAATTTAGGTAGAGAAAGAGAGCAAAAAAAGTGTAAAGGTTTTGGGAAGGGAAATGCTATGTAATTCTTAATCTTTCTTAATATTGCATAGTCTTTAAGGGATAAGGATACTCCATCCTTCCTCCCACCGTGGTTTTTTTATCCCTATTCTTAGGATTTCCACATACTTACTCTGTCTTTCTTTTGCTTTTCTTTTCTTCCATTTTCCCTTTTTATGCTTTGATGTTAAAGATGTCATTTTTAATACTTAACAAGCTTGACACCCAAATGTACCATTAGGATTCAAATGTACCATTAGGATTTACGTCATATAACATCTGAGTTATTCTAAAGTCTAACTTGCATGTACATTTTTGTCGACTCCACTGGGGAGAATTTCTGCTCATTCTCTCTTTTTCATCATCCAATGCGTTTGAGAAAGAAGAATGCAGTGGCTCTAACAGGTTCCAATGAGGAATCGTGAGTGGAGGTTAGCGTTGATCATGTTTCTGTGCATACTGAGGGTTTAAAGTCTTCTGAAGAAGTCGGGAAACTTAGCAACCGAGCTCTTGTCACAACCATAAAGGACCCCCAACGTTTTCAAGCCACCATGTGGGCAGAAGTTCAATTACTATGTCAAAGGGTGTCCACTCCTCATACCCACAAGGAGGTCAACCACCTCAAGGAGAAACCAAGAGGTCAAATTTGGGTCCACCCCCAAATCAAGAACAAAAAGCACCCCATCAACATTTCAAACCTCAGGCATCCCCCTATCTGACCAAGGAAGACATTGTCGTCATTTTAATTGAGGCCAGAAAGGTAGAGAGCTCTTTCTACATTGACACAAGGCCTCCCTATCCTGAAGAGATGGCTATAAAGCCATACCGTACCAACTACACGCCCTCTATATTTCCCAAATATGATGGTATAGCTAGAAATGCTAGAGAGCATATCAAGAGGTATGTAGACTCTCTGGCAACTCACTCTCATGACCATGAACTGAGACTTAGAGAGTTTTCCAAGTCACTTAGGGCTAGGCCTTTGCCTGGTATACTAGCCTTTCACCAGGGTCAGTCCTCAATTGTATGAAATGGTCACTTAGTTCATGAAGAAATTTTTTGCCTTAGATGAGAGGCTTATGCAATTAGACCTACAGCAAGAGAGGCAGAGAGTCTCTAAAGAACTACTAGACTACATTCATAGGTTCAGAGACCTCTCCCTGATATGTTATAATCCCGTAGAAGGAAAAGATGGTAGATATTTGCATCGCCAGTATGTTGTTCGAGTACCGTCCATATTTGGAGAATCTACAGATCCCTAGTTTTACTAGGCTAGAGGAATTTGCCAAAAGGACCACCGTGTCTGTGAGGAATCCTTCCAAGAGTTTGACTTCGCACACCGCTAGTGCTTCCAAGCCACCTTAGAAGTGAGAAAGTAAGAAGATAGAAGCAGCTATGGTGGAAGAAGTAAAGAAGTGAACCAAAGGGAGAAAAAGGAGAGAAGCAATATTCCTCCCCTTTCTTTGTATTAATAGAAGAGTTATACATCATCCTGGATAGAGGATGGAGTGGTAATCTTACTCCCTTACAAACATGAGCCAATAGAAATAGAAAAGTGAAGTATGTTTTATTGTAGGTACCATAGAAGGAATGATGTTCTTGGGGAAGCTCTTGGACACTTGGATCTCTTGGGGAGCCTTGGATTCTTGACAACGTGTGATCTCTTTGATGATTTAAGCTTATGGGCAATCTTTTTGGATCTTTTCTAGGAAAGGTCTTGAACTCTTGATGCTTTGGAATCCTTAACCGTTTCTTGGTAGCATTTCCTCTTGAACGGAGGTTCGGCTACTCGCCACAGATTTTATCTTTGTACAATTAGGTGACGGAATCAATTAATGTATGCATGAGTGCCCTTATAGTGTTGTAAACCCTTAGGGATAGGGTATGATCTAGCATGTACAAGCAACGGGTTGCTTTCCCTAGGGGTTTAATCATTGATACTGTGCAAATAGGATGGAAAAAACCTGGAGTAGAGCACAATTTCCTTGGCGCAAGCAAAAAGGTCGCACATGTTACAAGACAGTTTCCCCTGACCTCTAGCTCTGTAAGGGTATCCTTTCCTAGGTTCAAATGTTCACTCTTTAGGTTTCACCTAGTCCTGATGGGCTTTTGGCTTGGTCTAGTCCTCACGAGTTTGACATAACTAGGCCAACTATATGCAAAGGCTTAACTGGTAGGTTGTTCATATCCTAGGGTCCTCAATCGCCATACCCCTCCCTTCATGAAAGTTATGGGGTAGGAAGGATTGAGAGAGCCTTTTTAGCTACTCATGTTCACCCATGGACCCAGAAGTGCGTACAACATCAGCCCCAGATCTCATTATGGGTAACCCTGCTGATGTTTTCATCTGGGCATCTGTAGATGGGGTGATGAAATCCCCAAAGAGATGTGACTATGCTAGCAGTGTGGACTCAGGTTCAGCTTAAAAAGGGTGTATATGTCATGCAATCCTTAATGAAGGGGAAAGACTTTTCCAAACACAGCATATATATATATATATATATAGGGATAATTACATAAACCCACTGAGTTAGGCCCTTTTCACTTTGCTACCCGTGGTTCAAAATAGGGCAAGCTTTGTAAAAAAATAATATTATAATTCTGTGATTAAATTAAAAAAAAAAATCCGGAAATACTTCCCCATTATAGAAAAGATTATTTTTTTTAATGATATAACAAAAATTTATAACAATTCATAATAGATAAATTTTGAATCCAAACATGTTTGAAGGTATTTTTCTAATCCATTATTATTATTTAAACACATCATATGTCTCGTTAAAAAAATAGACCAAAACTGCATATGGATAATTTTTTTAGTTGTTATATAATGGGTTGAAGCAGAATAGCTTCGAACATATTTGAAGTCTTTGTTATTATTATTATTTTATTTTACAACATTGTCAAATTAGCTTACACCTTGTATTAATATATGAGACACTATGAGTTCGCTTGAGAACAATTTATTTAGTTAAAACTGAAAACTTTTGACTGAAAGTACTGAAAAAAAGCTAAAAATCAGTTGAATAATATAGTGAGACTCATAAATAGTACTCAAAAATACAATAAAACTCATAAATAGTAGCTAAAATAAACTAAAACCACTAATAAGTTTCAACTTTCATCAATTCCCTCTCTGTGGGTAGAAGGTACAGGGGGTTAGATGGTTAGTGGGAAGCAGAGAATGTTAGGAAATTGTTGTATAGGAAAACTTGAAAAATTGACGTGTGGTCTTTGCTTATTTAGTTTACTTGCACAGTTGCACCGCAGAAGTTGACTTTGACTATGACTTTGTAGTATCTGCACGTTCACGTTCACCTTCGCAATCTTAAAAATCCTATAAAAAACCCAGTTTCTACCAATTTTTGTAAAATGCGAGCTACTTGAGTTTATCAGGTACCATTTACTTTTTTATGAATACAAATGTTATTTCTCTCCATGGGCATACTTACATATTTACAACTCTTTACTTTTCCTTTTGCTTCTGCTGGAAAAAACTTTTGTTTTATGGTGCACACACTTGGGAGTTTGTTCTTGAAATAAATGAAAAATTGGTTGTATTTTTGTCTAATCTATTTTCCATTTAATTATCCAGGGATCATTATTCTGATTTTTCAAGTAAAGTTTTCTGGGTCTATGCAAGTATGGATTGTATGAAGGTTGTCGCCACTGTATCACTTGTTATCCATAACCTTTGGAGTCAACTTTGGAACGGTGTAAGGTTCGTCTCTTTTGCTCAGCTTTTGTGTCGCCAATTTGAGCCTCTGAATCGTTTCAAATTAATTAATCATAATATTTTTTTTCACTGTTTACAATTAGCTAGGTAGGATAGTTGCAGAAAAACATGGTTAATGTTGCCGTCACAAAATTATTGATTATAAAATACTCCTAACATTCTTGGACTACGTAGGCCATGTCTTTATTTTTTTAGAAGACAAAATGGTTAGTTGTAAAGTGAGAATATAAAAATAAAAAATCAAACTTCGTAGGTTGGTGCTCTTGTAAATAAGCAAGCATCCAGCTTCCAAGAAAATTTCTTTCAACTATTCAAAAATTGACCCTTCCCACTCTCGTGACTATCATTTTTCTTTTCCCACTCCTTATTGTCTATTTTCTACGCACCTTATCTTTTTTGTCTTCTTTATTCGAGAGTTCTATCACTCACACATAGATCACTATATTTTCTTCACCTTTCATAATTTGGTACATCACAATTAGAGCAAAAATGTTGTGTAATAATTTGTTATTCTAGATTTTTTTTTTCCTTTTTATTATTTCATTATTGGCATCTCATAGAACCCTTTTATACTCTCTGTTCTCATCTTTCTCACCTTCTTTAGTTTAGCCCTCTTTGACCTTCTCGCCATATCAAGCAAAACTTGTCTCTGCAAGTCAAGTGCTAAACAACATATCACCTCCCGACCTACTCATTACCATGATTAACTAAGATCAAATGCAGAGGAGTCGAGCTAATAAGGCCATCTCTTTATTTCGGCCCGGAATTAGTATTTTGGCTGGCACACCAGTTCAAGCCGGTGCAGGTCGGAATTTGAAGTGAGACGTACCCCTGATTCCAGATGATCGATCTACCCACTGGAACAAAAAGTTCCTGCTGGAAGCCTGGAAAACAGCATGGAATTCAAAACTTTGGTTACGGCTGGGAGGGGGATTTGAAACTTTAACATTTTCTTTGGAAACACAAAAGAGACAAGTTGAGTGGCAAAACTTTTTGCGTAATTTGATGGTTACAATATAATAGTGGGACTTAAACCTTGGTTATTTTCATTAAAAACATTATAAGATATCAATTGAGTTATAAGACTTTTGGCATTTTTTTAAAAAAAAAAATTCTTCTCCTCTGCTTAATTATGCATTGACACTTGACAATTACATTTTTCCTTTTTTACTAATTTTTTGGCCAGAAGTTTAAACTATTTAGTTACTACTAAATTAGTTACTACTATTATGGAGTCATTGGTGTGTTTGTACAACAGTATTTGTTTCCTGTGAATTTGGATTTGAGAGTTTAAATCTGGTACCTATTTGCATAGTTTGAGAAGGCAACGATTGGATTTGGGCCAAATCCACCATAGGATGTAAAACCCAAAATCCTTAGATTTTAAATAATGTCTAACTCTTGGAATTTTAGTCATAATGTAGCTTTTTGAGTGTGTTTTGATCATTTTGAAAGTCTAAAGATTATTTTGATAATGGGAAGGTTTGAGAACATTTTGATTTTGGTCTTTCACTGACCAAATTTTGTTCAGTAATTACGATATCGTGAGGCAACCTCACAAGGTCAAGGATGGTGGTGGTGATTCAGCGTCAAAAAGAACGAGGACAAAGACAATTATTGACCCACATGGAAAATTCTTACAAGGTGGAATATAATATTTGTATTGTCGTGTGTGATCGCTATATTAATGGATCCCTTGTTCTTTTACCTGCCCGTGATCAATGAAGACAAAAAGTGCATTGAGTTAGACGAAAGGTTGTGGACCAGAGCTCTCTTTCGGCGATCATTCAACGATATGATTTACCTAATGCATATCATATTACAATTTCGTACTGGTTTTATAGACAAGAAACTTCATAAACTTGGAAGACCTGCGTTAATTACAGATTCTTGGAAAATAGCTCGGAGGTATTTGTGGCCATACTTCCTATTAGACCTTCTAGTAATTCTCCCCATCCCACAGGTATACTTCTATTTAACTATAATGTTTATATTGAGAAATATTATTTTCACCTCATGTTGTAATTAGGCTAACAAAAGTGCATTCACACAAATTCACACCCATTGCATGTTCTTTATATTCACATAAGTTCACCTGTAATGACTATAACTTTCAGTAAAAAAAATTAACATAACTACATATTTTGAAATTGACTTGCATGTTTTTTATATTCTTAATATGTATGTCAAATTTTATACCAATTTAATGTTATTTACTATTTGATTTATAAACGTTTTTTTATGCATATATAATTATAGACTACAAAAATTTTGATCAATAATATAGTTATTGATCTTTAATCTTCCAAAAATACTAATAATATCTCATCTTATGATATTAATAGAACTCCATACAACTAATATTCTGCCATGGTCTAGACGTTGATCTAGATTTCTATCTATTAAAATTCTTCCCGTGTAATAATTTTCTACCACAATTTGATTCATATTTCATCACAACAACGCTAATTTATCCAATGTGACCAGAAGTACAAGCAAATGTTTTTTATTTTTTTATATTTTTATATTTTATTATTATTATTATGAGGCATAGTTGGTTTTATCAATTTCCATGCATTGGCTTGGAGGAATTTTTTTCTAAACTATTTTTTCTTATGAACCTTTTCCCATTCTTAATAGAACATAGTGATTGGTTTTAATTTTTAATTTTAATTTTTAAAGATAAGGAATAATAAATTACTTCTTTGATAAGAATTGCCAAATTAATTTTTCAACAAGGAAAATAATTTTCCTTCAATACTGAAAAATTTCAAATAGTCTATTAAGTGAAAAGGAAAAGTTTTAGACAATTTCCAACTCAGAATTATCTTTAAATTAACATTGTCCCATGCATAATTAGATTTATCCATTAACTCTAAACACTAGTGTAATCTATCAGGTGGTAACTTCATGGATTTTTTCAGAAATGGCACAAACGAAATCTTCAAATAAAATAAAGATGTTCAACTCTTTTGTTCTGTTACAATATGTGCCAAGAATTCTCCCAATCGACCTATATCCTGGAAGAAACTGATAAGAAGTAACGAGAAATTTGAAAAAACCATATGGTTTAAAGCTGCACTGAACTTCTTTCTGTATCTCCTTGCTGGCCATGTAAGTTTGATTACATATACAGATTTTATATAAATTTAACCTTGACAATCTATCGAATTTTATCAAATGCTATTATTATTATTATTATTATTATTATTATTATTATTATTATTTATTGTTTTAGTAGTAGTAGTAGTTTTAATTTTTGCAATTACACGGATTAAACCTCTAGTGCAAATTAAACGTCTTTAGAATTCTCACTAATCAATACCTTGAGCATAATAGGTTTTTAAAATTGGTATCCTAGCATTTGTTTTGGAATTGGAGAAGACAGTTGTAAACCAATTATTGAACTAGGTCCTGTGATTTTTTCCTTCCCATTTGAGGGATTTCACATAACAATTTGAGGGATTGAGGCAATGTTATGTATCTATTTCCTTTACTTCCTATCTAGAAGCATACACCCTCTATTTCTCTCTAAACTATTTTCAATTCATAATTGTACAACTAAAAGCGTTAAACCTTTTAAAAAGAATGTAAATAAGAGAAGAAAAAACGTTGGGCATTGGGTACTAACCTGTAAATTTCCCAAAAAATAGAGAAACAGTAACAAGCCCAAGATACAAATGGAAAGTGAAAAGCAGTTTTCTCATATATAATTACTTGTACGAAGGTTTTGACCAAGTGAACTGCAAAACAAGCACAACTACAATATATGAGATGAGATGCTAATGTGAAAAATTATAACTAAAGGCACAAAGTATGACTCGACAACGCAAACCTCAAATTTAGGAGTTGCTTAATATGAAACAGAAGAGTCTAATTTGTGTGCAAACCTCAGATTTTGCAAGCCCCACCAGAAACAGTAAAATAATTTTTGTGGAAAATCCTTGGATTCCAACACACCAGATTGAAGGGCTTCAAGAAATATTCCAAAATCAAATAGCTTTGTATTTGGTTTATTAATACGGCAAACATTATTAATTAAGAAATCTGTGATTTCCTTCATTGAGGTCACAGTTGAAAGAACTTTGGACACATCCAGTATGTCTTTCACAATATTTATGCCAACAAGCTGTCATTCGTTGAGTAGAGAAAAAATACCAAAAGGCTCCCAATACCTAAAACACCAGCATCTCATTAAACATCATTATATTCTGCAAATATTATAACGAAACAACAATAACAGTGGTTTCAATTAGTTGAAAGGTAAGGTTTTTTGTCCTAACAATAAGAGAGAAATTAAATGTATGTTTAGAACTAGCTTATAAATTAGTTTTTATGTCATTTTAAAAATATTTTTTAAAAAAAGTTAGATTTTATGTACAACTTTTTAAAATCTCTTTTTTTTTTTTAAATATTTTTTTCATCCTTTTTTAAAATACAAGTATGCTTTAGTACATTTTCAATAAAAAATTTTCAAAAAAGTTAGATAAGTTGTTCCCAAATGGAAATTAAATGAAACTTCTGCTGAATTCCTTTATATAATTTTTTTTTTTACAATAAAAACTAAAGAAAAAAAGTAATAATTAATAATCATTCTAAAAAGGAAAAAATAGATTCTCTAACTTCTAAACTTTCATGACCAATGGAAAACTACTTTTGAAGTTAAGCCATGGGGTCACATATTGTTACATATATAAAGTGCTATTACGTATAGACTGTTGGGAAAAATAGCAATAAATACAACACATGCAAAGAAATTATTTTAATTTTAGCTTTTGTGGAAATTCAATAGGTATTCCAAGTAAAACTATCCAAACACAATAATTAACAAAAACAAAAAATTCAACATGCAAACTCACATTCAAAACACCAAATTGTTATGTGAAATCCCTCAAATGGGAAGGAAAAAATCACAGGACCTAGTTCAATAATTAGTTTACAACTGTCTTCTCCAATTCCAAAACAAATGCTAGGATACCAATTTTAAAAACCTATTATGCTCAAGGTATTGATTAGTGAGAATTTTAAAGATACAAATGGAATTCTATATTGTTCACTGTTTATGCCTTAATACTTCCATATTGTTCACTGTTGTTAAGATTACATCTTCCTAATTAATTTCTTATTTCTTATTTTCATTCTTTTTCGTCTTTTTCTCCAATTGCAGTATACCGTGTGTAGGGACTCAATTTGGAAAAGCCTCCTAAAATGAAAGGGAAAAATGGTCCAACAAGCCCAAACAATAAATTTTTAGAAAGTGGGTAAAAGAACTAGCTCTACTTGATAGGAAAAGCCTCTCGTTTCTTTGTCTACTTTTTGTCTCTCCCTATAATGTCATTCCCTTTCATGTTATATACTACGTTCCTCCCCTTACTTTTGCCGTACACGTGTAGGTTCTATCCTGAGAACTCCTTTGTGTCCCATCTCCCACTCTCTAGAATTCTTAACCAGCCATCATAAGGCTGCTTGATCACTGTTCAGGTATCACCTCCACATTAATGCGGCCAGAGAGTTAGCTGGGAAGCATTTAATGTGGAGGTAGCAGCGTCAAAAGATATTTGTTGCCTCCACTATCCCATATCTGTTTCTATACTACGTTCCTCCCCTTACTTTTGCCGTACACGTGTAGGTTCTATCCTGAGAACTCCTTTGTGTCCCATCTCCCACTCTCTAGAATTCTTAACCAGCCATCATAAGGCTGCTTGATCACTGTTCAGGTATCACCTCCACATTAATGCGGCCAGAGAGTTAGCTGGGAAGCATTTAATGTGGAGGTAGCAGCGTCAAAAGATATTTGTTGCCTCCACTATCCCATATCTGTTTCTCAATTACAATACAACCTTATGGACTATCTAGGGTAATCAGATAGTTACATCCACCTCGGACTATCGTTCTGAGGTGAATCTTGGGCCATTGGACCGCAGGCCCATTCCCTACAAACTTACCAATCCCACCTTATATAGCTGGCCCCACACCGTGTTTTTGAACTAGACAGTGGGTCTTATGCCAAAAAAAATAATTGAATCAAGGTTAAAGGTACCCTGATTTCCCATTTTATTTTTCCAGTTTCTGGGGATCTGTTTTGTCAATTATTGTTTTTTGGTTAGAATATTTTTCCCTGTTTGGTATACTTTTGAGAGATTTTAAAGTTTTCTTTATTTAGGTTATGGTTTTGTCATTGTTAGAGGATTTGTTTCAATTTCTTTATGCCATCTTTTTCATTCAATTTTAATTTTTGTGATAGGATGTTCTGAGCATCCTAAGACTCTTATATCAACATGAGTTGCAAGTGCTGTAATATATGTGATTCCAATTTTGAATCCAACTATAATTCTTTCCTAATGTTGGTTGCGAAATTTCAGTTATAGAGATAGGGTTTTTTAGGTAGATTCTTGCTTACATCTATCTTTGTTGATTTCATTTTTTTTCCATCTTTTCATTTCCTATGTCTTTGTCTAATTGAAGAAAATTGAAGTGCAGATTGCAATTCATTTGCCTCTTTGTTAGATTTCTACTTTGTTCAATGTAACCTTATTTTGGGAATACAAGATTGATTGAAAATTGAAACTGCCATGAGTATTCATTTTGATAGGTGCATTAAAAATCTTCTAATTATAAGTTAATGAATCTGAGCCCTAATTTTAAGTAATGAGTGTGATTGTTGTATTATATACAAAAAATAAAAATAAAATAAAGGTCATGAACAAGGAAAATATTTGGAGTTGAGAAATTCAAAATGCAAACCTTTGTAGCATATTGCCAACTTTTAAAAAACTAAATATCAGGAAAGATATTAGTTTGTTGTGGTTGGTCTCTCACTTCTTTCCTTTTTAAAAGTCCATGTTGTCCGGTTATTAGGAAAGTTGTTACTTTGTTTAATAAATAAAAAAGAATAGCATAATAGGAACGTATATACTCCATTCTAATTTGATCAATCTATGATCAAATCAATTGGTGTTTGTTTGCAATGCATCTATGATTTTGTAAATTTTATAGACCCAAAAAAGGAGGAGACTAAACCTACATTTAGAATTCATCTCTATCTAAATTGCACTATGATTATTACACAATCATTAATTTAACTATCTCCTTTTTTTTTTCTTTTTTCTTCTTTTTTTTTTTTTCTTCTTCTTCTTTTTTTTTTTTTTGGTAGGTGATTTTGTAGATTTCCATGCACCAATGTATATCTTACATGCCCACATTGCTTATCATGAACCAAGAACTTGTGCTACAAATAATAAAATAATGTTATGAACAATGCTAATGTTGTAGCTTCATTGATGGTATGTACTTAAAATGATTTCAAGCAGCTTCATTGATGGCATGTACTTAAATGATTTCAAGCAATTGCTTCAAATATTTTTTATTTTCTTGCTCATAGAAACTATGTTGCACGGACACGGGGATACGGTAATTTTTGAAAAATAAGGACAAGACATGGCGGTTAAATAATTAATTATATTTTATATTTAGGCATATTTTTAAATATTTTTAGACATAAAATACGTTTATGTCTAGAATTTAAATTATGTAAGAACTACAAATAAGTAAACTAAAACCCAAAGTAGTACAATAATACACAATATTTAACTTTAATAAATAAATAAAACTATAACAGGACACACAAAAACAAAAGTCACTAAATTCATAATAAATATTATAATTTATAAGGCAAAACAAAAGGCTGAGAAAAGAAATACATTAATTGTGAGAGTGGGATTAAATAAAAAAAAAAAAAAACGCGTTATAAATTATATAAGTGAGTAACAGTACTGAGATGAAATGACATAATAATTCATTGAACGAAGGGAGAGAGAGATCACCGAAAGACTGGTAAGTCCATTGAGCTCGCCGAAGGGAGAGGAAGTTGGACCTGTTGTCCACGCCAAGAGAGAGAGAGAGAGATTGCCGGAAGGGACAAGGTATGACGTCACTCTACATCTATGGAGCTCGATCAACCCGATCTAGCTCCGGCGAGGGACAGAGGGCAACGACAGAGGTCAGAGGGAGGGTGGTTTGAGAACTTGAGAGGTGGGTTTCTCAAAATGACTTCTTAAACTCAAAATTTGTGATTTTTTTTTTCTTCACTGTTGGCGTGTCGGACGCGTCAGAGCACCATCGGAGCCGTGTCGGCACCACGTCGGTGTATGTTAGAGAAAAAAAAAAGAAAAAAGAAAAAAGAGGACACTCGCCGAACACCAGAATCCGGCGAGTCGTACTCGTTCCGATGTCCGACACGTGTCCAACACCGACATGACACCAAAAATGGCGTGTCTGTGCAACCTAGCATAGAAATAGCTATTAATACATTATTGCATTGTCTCTATTTAAATGAACCTTACTGTATTTTAAATTTTTTTCATAGAGAGTGGCTTGGCTGAGCCTAATAGCACTGCTTCAAATAATTGTGTATTATTTTCAACCCAACATTTGGTGTTTATGAAATTGATTGTATGTCTGTCTTAAGATGTATCCAAAGAGTCTATGAAATTTGGTTTTAATTGTTTATAAAGATAGTTGAAATTGAAATATATAGACATTTCGTTTGATTCCTTTCAAATAGACACTCTTTCAAACTACCATTATTTGCATGTACTTAAGATGTATCTAAAGGAAATTATATGCATCTGACACAAATATATGTTGCTGCAAATGATCTCCTCAACAGTTTCCAAGAAGCCAACATAATCAAAATTGAGGGCCATCAAGAGTAGATAAGCAAAGATACTTAATTAGACTATTTGCCAGCTGTTTCTTTCCAAAGTTTTGAATATTGTGTTTATGAGTTGCTTCTTATAAGAGATAGTGTTATAGTGCCCCATGTGTTTATGTGGCATATTATTCCCTGGCAGCAAATGCATGGTCTTGCTAATGCTGTCATGAGATTATTTACACATTTAAATATTCATTTAATCAATAAATTTTTTTTATATGATTTATATTGGTGGTAGACTATAAATTGATTTGCAATTGAGTATTATGTGAATTCATATTATGCCCAAATTTGTGTATGAGCTATTGGAATGTTGGCAATATCTTTATGTGTTATGCAAAACACCCTACATTTATAATTAAAGAACATATTTTGCAGGCTTTGTATGATTATTTGTAATTGTTATTTAACCAACTATCCCGTGCATCGCACGGGTTAGCAACTAGTGTGTGTGAAATAATAAACTTTAGTGATAATGGTAAAATTAGGAAAAGAAGAATATGTGAAATGAGAAATTGTTTGATGTCAAACTTTATGTCTACCCTTTTACACAAAAAGTGGTAAATATTGTACACATTTATAAAAAGTGTACAATATTTACTATTTTTTGCAAATGTGTACAATATATATATATATATATATTTGTCTAAAATATAAATTTACATTATACCATACTATGTAAAAGAAGAATTTCTTTTAATTATAATAAGTAGCTTATAACTCATGGGATGCACAGAATTTGGGTGTCTAATTTTTTTTAATGAATAATTTAAAAAAAAAAAAAAAACTGTAGAAATTTTTTTTGATAATAAAACTATATCCTCTGAGTATAAATCCTTATTGATCGCTTCCATTAAGGACCACATCGATCCATTCCACTTAAGAAGGAGCCCTATCATGGGACACTAAAAATGCTCCAGTACTCACTCTGCATGATATGTGCACTTGCCTCTAGCGTCTTCAAGACCATACCTTACCAGAAGATAAAAATATAGGATTGGTGGTGTTCATAAGTCGCAGTCCAGCTGCAAGAGATCTTTTAAAGAACAATCTTATATACCATAATGCCTTTCACTCGCTACATCAATGGCGCGAACCACAGCTAGCTAGTAACTTGTACGCACTTTATTTGGCACAATGAGGATTCATACGTATCGTATGATACGTATCTATCAGAGTGAAAAAAATACATGTTAAAAAATCTATTAAAAAAGGGGATAAATTACAACAAAAACAGGATAAAAGACGAAGTTGAGCGGAAAAAAAAAAATCATACTTCTTTGAAACACTAATAACATTTTTTAGTGAAACTCTTTGGCATTTTAATTGGGATGGATTTCTATTGACTCAATATTTTGAATGTCTACTTGGAAGTGGGGGAAGCACACAAAACCCACCTATATTATTCTCTTTTTAAAAATATTCAATTATCATTCTTTTTTGTTTTTTTTTGGGACATTTTTATACAATTTTGGTGGGCCTTTTTATATGTAATGGGGGGCTTAAGAACTTATTTAAATGTTTGGGGGCAAAGAGAGCCTTAGGCCTAGGCCTTAAGCCAGCCCAGTATGCATTAATAGATGGTTTCGAGAGGTTCATTAACAATGTGGTTCGAATTTTCGTTGAGTTGTTTAATTTGTTTAGATTATGCTTTTTTGTTTTATAATTTTTGCTGAATTTTTTTTTTTTTTGGGTCTAGAATTTGTGCTCATTTTGATTTGGATGTTAAATTACTTAAATTAATTGTGCATATGAACCGAAAAAGATATAGCATTTCCACTTGAGTTTGGATGCATTAACAATAATGGCCTTTTTTTTTTTTTTGGTCCTTTTAGATTTAGAATATGAGGTTTTCTAATTGGTTCATCGTATATTATACACTTCTAATCATATACTGAACATGGATTTAATTGAGAATTTTGGAATAAGGTTTTGTTGATTTGAAAAGCGAGGTTATGCGTGACAATACTGTGACATACACCAATCAGAAATTCTTACTTGAAATTAACTGTATCAATTTATGACCAAGAATTGAGAGAATTTTGTGCATTGAATTAATTAACTAAAGCTAGTACAATCTCTGTTTATATAGTAAAAAAACAAAGCTAAGCAATAAGTAACAGTTTCGGTAATTAACTAAAACTTTTTCTCTACTCCCTCTAACAAACTTAACAAACCTAACGGCTACATGTACACTTGTATTATATAAGGCACGTGCTATTCACGTGTGATAAAATAAAACATTGAGCTACTTGTAGTTTTGAATACAGATAGAACTCCAATGCTTATGCTACTTGTCGTTTATCCTTGTGTTCCTTTGAGTGCAGCAAGTGATTCAAAGCGCAACAACTGCTTTCATCTTTTTAGCAGGATGTCATTGTTGGGACTGTTCAAGCAGTAACACTTCCTAAGTAGATCAGACGTGATCTCTCATGCTAAAATATGAAAAATGCTAGAATCACAACAAAATTCAACACTTTTGGACATTCAACATCGGTGGGTTTTTCCTTTAAAAAGTTGGAAGACAGAAGAAATCGAAGAATTTCTAGGGAATTCTACAAGATCCATTTGTTTATTTATTTATTTATTTATTTATTTTTAGAGTGTTTCAAGCTATGACATCTGCTGTTGATGATAACTCTTAATCATCAGATCAAGACATCAAAAGGTTTTTGGTATAGGCAGGAATTGAACTCCAGATCTCTTATTTTATCATTTAAGCTAACTGGAACCCACTTATATATGTTTACACATTTTTTATATTATAGTTTTTTAAAAGATCTAACGGTAAACACCAAGGAGTTGGCTTAATGGTTCCTCAAATCATCCTTAAATATTAGAATAATGTTAAAGATATAAACTATTTTACAAAAAATTTTACAAACTGCTAATAGGGTGAGTAATTATTAGTAAATGAAAAAGTGATATTAATAGTGGGCCTAGATGAAAACCAATAAGAGATTGGCTACATTAACATTTTGTAAAAATGTTGTAAAATAATTTATAACTGTATTATTATTCTAAATATTAATTACTTTACACATCAGCTTGCTTAGTTAATTATGGTATCTTTTTTTCTGTCTTATTTATTGCATTTGCAACCATCTTAAAAGGAAATTTTGTTTTTGCCAAATCTACACCAATAACTATGAATACAAAACGACTAGAGATTAGAGAAGAGTCATGCTGGAAAAGAACGGGGTGAATAGAAACGATTAAACGAAACAAGTTCAACTGTTCAAGTATCTCTATTTGACACCAACTACTTTATCATCTATTTTAGACTTAGATCCTGCTAGCCTTTTTTTTTTTTTTTTAAATATTTTGTTATCAACGAAAAGAGATGGATTTATTTGTCGCACTACCCTTACTAAAATATTTTAGTCAGTCAGAAAATTGCAAAATATATTTACTTTTTTGTTACATGGATTTATTTGTCGCACGACCCTTACATGGATTTGTTTTTATTTATTGAAATCACAGATGGAGCTGCAACGTCGTCAAGATCTTGTTTTCCATAACCTGTATTTTTTTATAAATTATGAGAAAAATGAATTTAAAAAAAAAAAAAAAATCCTTATCCCTATATGCTATGAACAAATGTCAAGGCCTTACTAAATCTGAAATTACAATTTTTATTTATTTATTTTTTGTTAGTATTTTTAGCTTAGAATAACTGTCATTTTCGTAGTTAAAATTTTCAATTTTGTTAATACAATTTTGTCCTTAAATTTTCCAATAGTTATCAAAGTAGTCATTACGACTACATGAACAGAAAGAAGCTTGGATTAACACCAGAAAAAAAGATATATAAGAGGGGTTTGGATACCAATTAAACTTGCGTCTGCGTTTTTCCTTCTTCTTTTTTTCTTTTCTTTTCTTTTCTTCTTTTTTTTTTTTTTGCACGCCCGTTTCAGAGACAAAGGTTACTGTTTATACACAGTACATGAACAGTAACCTAAAATTTTGACTTTTTAACTGTTTAAGCACATTAGTGGGTACTAGAACAATATATGAGACCTACAAACTTTACTTTTCAGTAATTTTTTTATGAAAAATAGGTCTCATGATATTATTTACATATTTAAAAATTATTTTGTTACAATATTTTTAATTTTCAGTTTTTAGTTTCAACAACTTTCAATTTCAGCAACAATCAATTTTATCTAAGCGGACCATACTTTTGTTTTTACGCCAAAATGCAACAAGATTCCTTAGGCTTTGGGTCAACTGTACTATTAGTTTGGTATTATTGACTCACGTGGTTTAAGAACTATCTAAATTGACCCCTCTATCTTGATTTTGTCAAATAAAATGGCCACATGCTGTGCATGTGACCACTTTCCCATAAAAATCATTTTTAAAATAAAATGTTCTTTTTAAATTCTAATTGAATTGGAAATTTTAAATTTTAATTTAATTTAAATAGAAAATAAATCTGACTAAAAGAAATTTTAAAATCAAATCAAATCTCATTAAAAAATTACATCTGATTCTGACTAAACCTATTTGATTAATAAGAAAATAATAATAATAATTTTCCCATAAAAAAACAAATTAATTTTTTAAAAAATGAATCCTACCACAATTAAATTTTTTTTTTATTACAAGCTAAGATACTGCTGTCATCATAAAATAATACCCATCAAGAAAAAAAGAACATTGCATCATTACCGTCTAATATAAATACATCAATTGTATATTATTATTAATAAATTGACATTTTAGCTAAAGGTTAGCATATTAATAAATGAGATATGAGCTAATGATTTTAAATATTTTAAATAATTATACATATCTTAGCTAAGGAACATATAAATAAATATTTATATGGGTAAAATATCATTTTCGTCCCTAAACTATTATAAAAGTTCGTTTTTCATCCCTAAATTTTCAAAAGTTCTATTTTCGTCCCTAAACTATCACAAAAGTTCATTTTTCGTCCTTAAACTTTCAAAAGTTCTATTTTCGTCCCTAAATTTTCAAAAATTCTAACGGAGTGCTGACGTGGCTTGACACAATACTGATGTGGGAGGGACGAAAATCAATACGTTTGGAAAAGTTTAGGGACGAAAATAGAACTTTTGAAAGTTTAGGGATGAAAAACGAACTTTTGTAATAGTTTAGGGACGAAAATAGAACTTTTGAAAGTTTAGGGACGAAAAACGAACTTTTGTGATAGTTTAGGGACGAAAATGATATTTTACCCTATTTATATCTATTTATCTATATATGTAAATATATAAAATTAGTGGTAAATCTGAAAATTATTTCACTTCCCTTACTAAACTGAAACAACCTCCGTTTCAAATACATAAGTGGATAGCAGTTAGTTCTCATTGTGAAAGATAATATTTTTTAGGCAAAAATGCAAAACTGACCTTCTAACTTTCACCGTTTTTCATTTCAGTCCTCTAACTTTCATTTTTGTCAATTCAGTTCTCTAACTTTTAATTTTTGTCAATTCAAGACTCCGTTACTGCTGCCGTTACTGCTGCCAAAACGACGTCGTTTTCATGGTTTTTTTTTTTTTTTTAATTCGGAATTAAAAGAAAAATCTGAAAAAAAAAAAAAAAAAATTGAGGGGAACGACACGTNAAGTGTAGGTTGCTTTGATATATCAGGAGTGAGATCTAAAGTAACGGTTAAAACCTCAGTATGTTGGGCAGCCACATTTAGTGTTGATGGAACATATATTCTCAAGATGGAATTTATAGTCTCTTAATGGAGATGTAAAATATTCCCTTGAGATAAGTTTAATGGGTTCAGTTATTCAGAGAGTTAGGCCTAACCACTTTGGTAAGAAATTACTAAAGTATATATTTATGAAATTGGATTTCATAAATATATGGTGAATAACTTGAAAGGATTAAACCAGGTACTCAAGGATTAAGATGTAGTAATCTTCAAAGTGACAGTCTATATTTATGACTTTGAATTACTACGAATATTTTATGAATGAGTTGCATGTATAATAAAGTCTTTGGATATAATTTATAGATAAGGCCTAGAGTGCAACTATATTTATATAGTGGTATTAAATATAGTTAATGGTAACTTTGGATTTTTCAAGAGTTGACAGAAAAGCCCAAGGCCCATTGGAGCTAGTGTCTTATTGGTCCATTTTGGTCCCACTCCAAGCCACACACTTAAGCCCAATTGGAAAGGCCCAAAAAGGCCAACCCAATTAGATAATTGGTTAGATACAAAGAGAAAAATGTACAGAATTTGATGGATGAAAAACATCATTGTGAAATGGTGTGTAAGTGAGTGTAAGTCACTTTCTAATCCCTTTGTGACCGATTGAGAGTCCACACTTCTTGGGCGTTAGTGGAATTGAAGTGAAGATTAAAAGTATTCCCAAGTGCTTCGATCTTTGTTTTGAAATTCACCGCATCAATGTACACTCTCTTTTTCTATATTCTGAAAATTACTTAATGCATGTTATCAATTCTGAATGAAGGAGATCCGTTAATTTTTCCGTTGCGTTTATGCATATTTCCAACAATCAGTTGGTGTTTGTTTGCAATGCTTCTATGATTTTGTAAATTTTATAGACCCAAAAAAGGAGGAGATTAAACATGCATTTAGAATTCATCTCTATCTAAACTGCACTATGATTATTACACAATCATTGATTTAACTCTCTCCTTTTTTGTTTTTTGGTAGGTGATTTTGTAGATTTCCATGCACCAATGTATATCTTACATGCCCACATTGCTTATCATGAACCAAGAACTTGTGCTACAAATAATAAAATAATGTTATGAACAATGCTAATGTTGTAGCTTCATTGATGGTATGTACTTAAAATGATTTCAAGCAGCTTCATTGATGGCATGTACTTAAATGATTTCAAGCAATTGCTTCAAATATTTTTTATTTTCTTGCTCATAGAAACTATGTTGCACGGACACGGGGATACGGTAATTTTTGAAAAATAAGGACAAGACATGGCGGTTAAATAATTAATTATATTTTATATTTAGGCATATTTTTAAATATTTTTAGACATAAAATACGTTTATGTCTAGAATTTAAATTATGTAAGAACTACAAATAAGTAAACTAAAACCCAAAGTAGTACAATAATACACAATATTTAACTTTAATAAATAAATAAAACTATAACAGGACACACAAAAACAAAAGTCACTAAATTCATAATAAATATTATAATTTATAAGGCAAAACAAAAGGCTGAGAAAAGAAATACATTAATTGTGAGAGTGGGATTAAATAAAAAAAAAAAAAAACGCGTTATAAATTATATAAGTGAGTAACAGTACTGAGATGAAATGACATAATAATTCATTGAACGAAGGGAGAGAGAGATCACCGAAAGACTGGTAAGTCCATTGAGCTCGCCGAAGGGAGAGGAAGTTGGACCTGTTGTCCACGCCAAGAGAGAGAGAGAGAGATTGCCGGAAGGGACAAGGTATGACGTCACTCTACATCTATGGAGCTCGATCAACCCGATCTAGCTCCGGCGAGGGACAGAGGGCAACGACAGAGGTCAGAGGGAGGGTGGTTTGAGAACTTGAGAGGTGGGTTTCTCAAAATGACTTCTTAAACTCAAAATTTGTGATTTTTTTTTTCTTCACTGTTGGCGTGTCGGACGCGTCAGAGCACCATCGGAGCCGTGTCGGCACCACGTCGGTGTATGTTAGAGAAAAAAAAAAGAAAAAAGAAAAAAGAGGACACTCGCCGAACACCAGAATCCGGCGAGTCGTACTCGTTCCGATGTCCGACACGTGTCCAACACCGACATGACACCAAAAATGGCGTGTCTGTGCAACCTAGCATAGAAATAGCTATTAATACATTATTGCATTGTCTCTATTTAAATGAACCTTACTGTATTTTAAATTTTTTTCATAGAGAGTGGCTTGGCTGAGCCTAATAGCACTGCTTCAAATAATTGTGTATTATTTTCAACCCAACATTTGGTGTTTATGAAATTGATTGTATGTCTGTCTTAAGATGTATCCAAAGAGTCTATGAAATTTGGTTTTAATTGTTTATAAAGATAGTTGAAATTGAAATATATAGACATTTCGTTTGATTCCTTTCAAATAGACACTCTTTCAAACTACCATTATTTGCATGTACTTAAGATGTATCTAAAGGAAATTATATGCATCTGACACAAATATATGTTGCTGCAAATGATCTCCTCAACAGTTTCCAAGAAGCCAACATAATCAAAATTGAGGGCCATCAAGAGTAGATAAGCAAAGATACTTAATTAGACTATTTGCCAGCTGTTTCTTTCCAAAGTTTTGAATATTGTGTTTATGAGTTGCTTCTTATAAGAGATAGTGTTATAGTGCCCCATGTGTTTATGTGGCATATTATTCCCTGGCAGCAAATGCATGGTCTTGCTAATGCTGTCATGAGATTATTTACACATTTAAATATTCATTTAATCAATAAATTTTTTTTATATGATTTATATTGGTGGTAGACTATAAATTGATTTGCAATTGAGTATTATGTGAATTCATATTATGCCCAAATTTGTGTATGAGCTATTGGAATGTTGGCAATATCTTTATGTGTTATGCAAAACACCCTACATTTATAATTAAAGAACATATTTTGCAGGCTTTGTATGATTATTTGTAATTGTTATTTAACCAACTATCCCGTGCATCGCACGGGTTAGCAACTAGTGTGTGTGAAATAATAAACTTTAGTGATAATGGTAAAATTAGGAAAAGAAGAATATGTGAAATGAGAAATTGTTTGATGTCAAACTTTATGTCTACCCTTTTACACAAAAAGTGGTAAATATTGTACACATTTATAAAAAGTGTACAATATTTACTATTTTTTGCAAATGTGTACAATATATATATATATATATATTTGTCTAAAATATAAATTTACATTATACCATACTATGTAAAAGAAGAATTTCTTTTAATTATAATAAGTAGCTTATAACTCATGGGATGCACAGAATTTGGGTGTCTAATTTTTTTTAATGAATAATTTAAAAAAAAAAAAAAAACTGTAGAAATTTTTTTTGATAATAAAACTATATCCTCTGAGTATAAATCCTTATTGATCGCTTCCATTAAGGACCACATCGATCCATTCCACTTAAGAAGGAGCCCTATCATGGGACACTAAAAATGCTCCAGTACTCACTCTGCATGATATGTGCACTTGCCTCTAGCGTCTTCAAGACCATACCTTACCAGAAGATAAAAATATAGGATTGGTGGTGTTCATAAGTCGCAGTCCAGCTGCAAGAGATCTTTTAAAGAACAATCTTATATACCATAATGCCTTTCACTCGCTACATCAATGGCGCGAACCACAAAGAGAATGGAGGATTGGGAATTCAAGCAGCAAGGGCAAGGAATATTGGCTTTTTAGCCAAGCTGAACTGGAGAATGAACCAAGAAAAAGAGGATTTATGGTCTAAAGTGATTTTGGGGAAGTATTGTTCTGCAGATAGGAGAAGGTCAAGAAATTCGGATAAGTTGCCTGCATCTCCTAATTGGGCAGCCGTGAAGCTGGGCTTTAAAACCTTTGAAGAAGGTATATGTTGGGGTGTAGGCAATGGCGAAAAAATAAAAGTGTGGACTGACTGTTGGGTTAAGGGGCAATCCTTAAGGGAGCTGGTGCAAGGGCCACTGACTGGGCTAGAGAGTGATATGGTTGTTGTAGATTTTATGTACAGTGGAGGTCATGGTTGGAATTGGGAAGCTATCTCTTTTGATCTCCCTTAAGGAATTAAAGACATGATCATAGCCATTCCTTGCCAACAAGTTGGAAGAGCTGAAGATATTATAATTTGGAAATTTTCGAAGGATGGTAATTTCTCCACAAAGTCAGCTTATGATCTTGCTAACTTGGAGCAAGAACAAAATTCCCCCCTTCCAAGGGGAATGGATTTGGAAGTTGGACATGCTTCCAAAGATTGTCAACTTCCTTTGACTCATCATACATAATAGCATGCCTGTGAGGGATGTGCTTGCCTCAAGAGGGATTGATTGTGATAGAAAATGTCCTCTGTGCAAGAATCATAATGAGTCCATTATTCATGTGCTGAGGGAGTGTGTTTTTGCTCATGATTTCTGGCATAAAATTCATGCACCTGCTGCTTTGATTGGATCATTTAACAGTGATCTTTTGGAATGGCTTAGGGTCAATTGTCTTAGTAGAGTTACTCACCATTCTAATACTCTCTGGTCATACATCTTTCCTTTTGCCTTGTGGTGTCTCTAGAATCATAGGAACCGGATGGTTTTTGAAAATGTTGCTTTAAACCCCAACCTGCAGAAACAATGCATAACTCAAGCAGTAGAGTATTTTTATTGTGTGGGGAAAATAAAAATGCAAAGAAGCAGGGTGGTTATAAATGTTAGGTGGAATAAGCCCCCATTTGGGCGGTTTAAACTAAATATTGATGGAGCTTC
The DNA here is from genome assembly GCF_002906115.3 of Quercus suber. NCBI lineage: Eukaryota > Viridiplantae > Streptophyta > Magnoliopsida > Fagales > Fagaceae > Quercus > Quercus suber. Next base: position 147,945 of record NW_027069831.1, read on the forward strand.
AATGGGGAACCCGGGCAAGGTTGGGGGAGGTGGACTTATAAGAGATAGTGCTGGTTTTTAGGTTAAAGGCTTCTCAAGGTTAGCAGAGTGTTGGGCTCTTAGGGATGGGCTATTTTTAGCTATCCAACTCGGCATCCAAAATCTAGAAGTTGAATTGGATGCAAAAGTTGTTATGGATTTGATCAACTCTAACTCCCAAACTAATGCAGCATATACTACTCTTCTGGTGGATTGCAGGTTGCTGCTAAGCCAAATTCCTCATGCCATAGTGAGCCATGTATTTCAGGAAGCAAATCGCAGTGCTGATGCGCTTGCAAGGAAAGGTAGCACGATGGAGGAAGATTTTTGTATTTTTGATTCAACCCTAAACTTTGTTAAGGAGTTGTTATGCTCTAATGTTAATGGGGTAAACCACTGTAGGCTATCAGCCGTGAACTTAGCCATTTTGGCTTCCTAGTTTGTATTATTTATGTCCTTTTAACCAAAAAAGAAAGAAAGAAAGAAAAATTGATTACCTTCAAAAGAATAATACATGGTATAGTTGTTAAAACCTGCTAAACATGTTCAAATATTGCAAAAATTAACACAAAAATTCAGATGTTAAAACTTCCAAAATGCCAAAAATATATGACTATTCAAAAGAGAAAAATAAGAAAAAGAAAAAAGTACATGAACCCATAAAGTAATAAGTTTTAAATTTTAGTAGGTCTAAACTTTAAACAATGAAAAAAAATCACAAACCTGGGAAAGTGTTCCTAGCAACCCTGAAAGAAAAAGTAAAGGGAAAAAACCGTGAAATATCATCAAGCAATAAGTTTTAATGGGTTTAAACTATAAACAATGAAACAAAACAATCATAAACAATCATGGGTGCAAGGTTTGGTTACCAAGATTAGATGGTTGTAAAACACAACCTTTCAACATTGATTAGGAACACAAGCTCACAACACACATTATGTTTATAGGAAAAACCCTAATATTTACTACTAACTCTCAAGACAAAGGAAAACCTTACAAAGCCTGGAGAAATACACAGAATTCTCACAAAGCCAGCTACACCATTTACTATTGACACCCCAACAGCATAAGGGTCAAATACACAGAAATAACTGTCAATGGCAGTTATTGCCAAATAATTGCATCTTGGACTACCTGCCACTTAGGTCTTACTTAGGACATCATCAATTGCTGCTATTGTCTCATAAGCCACCCAAGCCACACACAAGAAACCAGCCACTAAGCCACCAATGTCATGCACCAATACACAAGGATCGACACCACCTATTGTTGCCCATCATGAAACCCACTCTGCCTACCATAGCCCTCCTATTCCACGGCCTTGGGATGTCATGCGGAGCAAGGTGCCTCCACTTGCTACCCCCATCCATTGCTTAATGATGAAACTTGAGTTGGGGGACCATGCATATCCCCCTTAGAGAGCATTTAGGAGCATATTGAATCTGACATAAGGAAACATTAATGTGTTGAGGAGACATAAAACCATGTGACTGGCCTAATGTTGTCCAAGCATCATCATTCCTCGTGCCATCATCATCACCAACTAAAGCTCCTAACAACGTGTATAGTATGAGTATATTATATTTATCTTCAAAAAAAATTGTAACAAAAATGAAAAAAAAAATTAACTTTTTCTTTCAAATAAATAGAGTAATCTTTGTTTTATGACCTTTATGTCTAGTCATGTGTGATTTAATCCAAAATCCGAAAAAAATTACTTATAGAGTGATACTAAAAATACTACAAATTTTACTATATAAGTCTTACAATATTTCATTCATAAAAGATAATTTGAACACATATTGTGTTGAAATAAAACCAATTGCATTCATTATCATGTCAATTTGTAATTTATTGTGTAAGATTTATAGTAATTTAGTATTTTTTTTTATAAACTATATCAATGATTACTTTGGTGTTGGGAGCACAAGGCATAGACTATAAAGCAACAAACAAAATTGGGATGTGAGTTTTGGCAATTTTTTTCCTTTTTGGTTTACAATTTCACAACAAATCTTATGTGATAAATTGTTATTGATTATAATATGAGCTCTCTATTTACATCACTTTTTTACCTACCAATTATAACTTGCCACCTAGAATTTGTTGTGAAATTATAATAAAAATATTGTGGATATATCATTTCTCTTTTAGTAAAATAAAAAAAAAAAATTTTTTGAGAAGAAGTAAAATAAATAGTTAAATACAAAACATTACCCTTTTTATTATTAAAAGAAAAAAAAAATGATACTTGTATTTGATAGGAATACATTTCCTTTATATATAATATGATATGATATGAGTTGTAAAATAGATAATATATAATATGAAGTGTTTGAAAAGTAAATATGTAAAATATAAAAGATTTGTTTCTATGTTAAAATAGACAGAAAGTTTTGCATTACCTTATGCGAATGCTTAGAGCATTCTCATTAAGCCTTCTATATGCTAAAAGATGCTTTTTTTTTTTAGCATTTTTGACCCAAAAGCTTGCTCCATCAAGGGTTTTAAATGCTATAATTTTTTGCATTGATGAACAGTGCAATGTAATATTTGAGACTGCATTGTTCACCAATTGTAAAATTTATATTATTTTTTTATTCAAGTGGGGCCCACTTTCTTTTCTTTCTCATTTCCATTTCTCCCGTCTCACCATTTCTCTGCTCTCTCTCTCTCTCTCTCTCTCTCTCTCTCTCTCTCCCTCTGCTCTGCCTCCAAACCCATGGTTGATAGTCAATGACCATCCAAATCACAAACCCATGGTTGCTTTGTGACTGACCTCAAATCAGCCACCGACCATCACCGCGGCAGCCCAAGGTGAGCAAACCGTGGCGGCCCACAGCGAGCAATGGCCCCATGGCCACTCACACAATCTAAACCAACCCATAGCCATTCACATGATTTGAAGCCATCCACAGCAATCCACGGTGATTTGAACCCACCCATGGCCACCCACGACAATCTGAACCCCACCCACGGCGAGCCACGACCACCACCAACCCACGACAATCTAAATCCCACATCAATCTAAAGCCTGCAAGCCGATCTTGAGAGAGAGGAGAAGCTTTCATTGTGAGAGGAAGAGAGAGAGAGCGTGATGGGTCTGCTAGTGGGTTCGCTAGTGGCGGTGATGGTGGAGGTTTCTTTTCTTTTTTTTCTTTTTTTCTACTGTGGTTGGTGGTGGTGAGTGGATTTGGTGGTTGTGGGTGGATGTGGATGTAGATGTGGACGTGGAGGTTTCTTTCTGCTGTGATTTTTTTTTTCTTTTTTTGTTAGTGGTGGTTGTGGTATGGGTGGTGGGTTTTTGGTGGGTGGTTGGTAGTGTGGTGCCGACGGTGCTGTGAGAAAGAGAGAGACAGAGGAGAGAGAGGAAAAATAAAAAATTATTGAAAAATAATAAAGAAACATTATTTAAATGAAATGGTAAAAAAAAAAAGTAGAAGTTTTGATATAGGTTGTTTTGAAAAGTGGTATGTTATATATTATAAAATTGAGTTTGGAGATGCTAAATGCTATATTTTTTGACATGTTTGATAAGAATGCTCTTATGATTACTGTGTATTGATCAGGAATAATAATCAAGACCCTGAGTGTCCAATTCCCGAGAATGGTGGAGTTGATGCAATGAATCAAAGAACAAAGACATGTATTTGTATTTTGCGCTCAATATTTGTAGTGGTGTGCGTGTTCTCAGTATTACTGGATCCCTCCTTTAATCAATGAATCAGAGAAGTGCATTGGGTTAGACAAAAAGTTGTGGACCACAGCTCTGGCTTTGCGATCTGTCACTGATTTCTTTTACTTAATGAATATTTGTTTCCAAATTCGCACTTGTTATAAAGAAGAGAAATTTCCCAAAGATGAAAATGCAGGTGCTTGTAGAAGAGCTTGGAGGTGTTTTTGGCCATACTTCCTATTCCTAATCGACATTCTGGTTATTTTTCCAGTCCCACAGGTAAGGGAGACCTCTCAGCTAATTGTTGTACCGTAATTTTGTAATTGTTGTTTCCCATATCACAACTAATTGTTCTTCCTATCCCAAGTTTTCATGTGATTCGGGACTAACAAAAGCACGTTAGTACAAATTAAAAATTAACAACACAAAATTTAATATAGTGTGATCAGTTCTCTATTTCCATCAACCTGAAGCCTATGATCGATTAGGTTCGGGTCCTTCTCTTAAAAAACCAGAATATTCGGTTCGGGTAGCAGGTGAAGGGTTTAAAAACCCGTATAACTCAACCCGCCCGAAAGTTTCAAAGTAAAGAAAATATATATACATATATATATCTCAGATCTTTTGAGGTGAGCACTTGAGACTGAGAATGATAAGACTAAAGCACTATCTAATTGATAACTACATGCATCTAGAATCTTCCACACAAAAGCAAAAATCAAATTAGCAAAGCAAAAATCAAATCACCAAAACACCGAAGCTCAAAACGGCTAAAATTGAAATGGAAATCCCATCTCAGACACTGTTTCACACGCAAGCCTTAGTCTTCAATCCCATCTTAGACCTATTCTCAGTATTTCACTCTCTCATAAATCAAAATCTCACTCTCAATCTCAGTCTCCATTCTCTCTACTCTCAATCTCAAGTCTCTCTAGTCTCAAGTCTCAACACTTCACTCTATACCCTCCACAATCCAAACCCTAGCTATTGCCACCGCCGCCTCATCACCACACTCACGGCTTCGCCTCACTTTCCACCACGGGTTAAGCTATTAAGCCTTCTCATGCTCACGGATCAACTTCCTAGTCTCAAGACTCTCAGGTATATTTTCTTCCTTTTTCATCTATCTTTTTCTCTATTTTGAGATATGGGCTTTTCATCTTGTTCAATTTATTGTAAACTTAAAGATCAGTTGTGAGAAATTGCTTAGCCGTACTGCCATAGAGTTGCATGTGCTTGATTCCACTTTGAAACATAGTATCCAGTGCAGTCAGTCTCTCTAGTTTCTATACTTTGCTATTTGATTCAAACATTAGCGGACCAAAATAGGCCATGTGATTGGATTCAATATGAAACCCTAATTGTCTTGATTTGATTTGTTGGGTCAAAGATGAACCCCTAATTTGAGTGTGCTCATTTGTGTTCTTTTTCTTCATTTTTATCCTATGTAGGCTAGATCGTGTGGTGGTCCTGTTTGTATCTACCCAATTTTATTCCTTGTTCTATTTTTTATTTCTTTTTAATGAGCAATATACTTCTATCTTCACTTTTTTTTTTTACCCTTTTGGTATCATTTACAGGTAGAATTTCCTACATATAGTTGCTCTATTCTGTAGCAATATTTCATTTGTCATAGTGATTTTTATATTTTATTTGTTCTTATTATCCTTTGCACAGCTGAGGTAGTCATATTTGTAACAATATGCCCACTTATTTGAAGTATTTTAAGTATAAATAACTTATAAAAAAAAGTATTTTAAGTATAAATAAATGAGTGTAGAAGGTGGAGCACTTTCCCTGCACATTTTCATCCATGCCTCCTGTTTTTATCCTGCTATTTCATGTGCTTTCTTATTTCCTAATTTCATTCACTCCTGAAGTTCTTTCTATATGTTCCTATCCTTCCGATTCATTTTTTTCCTAATTTAAAAAATTGGAACCCTAATTTTATACAAGAGTTGACATTTGTTCAAGTAGGCTGCTCTTTTTGCTTCCTCTTCAAGGTCAAATCCATAACAGCTAAGGATTCTCTAAGGTATTATTTATCTTCAGTTGTTTCTCTTTTAACTTGTTGTTGTTTGTTTGTTACTTTGTTGTTGTTTTTGTTGCTATTTTGACCTATTGTTGTTGTTGTGTCACTTGTGTGTGTTCTTGTTACTGGTTTAGTAGTATCATTGTTATGGTAGTTTGCTAATGCATAAATTTGATGTCTTTAGGTTATGGAACCCTCTAGTGATGCGCCCCTTTCCCAAACAACACCTACTGCCCAAGCTGTACTTACTGCCACTCCAACTAATGCTTAGGTTCCCCCACTTCCACCTAAAGGTAAAGGCAAGGTGTGTAATAATAGGAAAAATTCTATTGCTTGGGACCATTTTGAAAAAGTAGAGAGGGTCATTTTAAGGCTATTTGCAATTATTGTCAAAAAACTTATCTAGCTAGTAGTAAGGGGCATAATATTGCTAATTTATTGAATCATATGCAAGTTTGTGTTAAAAACCCTAATAGAGATACACTTAAAGGGCAACAAACCTTAGCATTTGAACCCAAAATGGATGGAGAGGAAGGGTGTCAGCTTGTACCAATAGTCTTTACTGTTGAGGCTTCTAGAAAGGCACTCGCTGAAATGGTTATAATAGATAAGTTGCCTTTTAGGTTTGTGAAGGGTATGTGTTTCAAAGATATTCAACAACCTTACAACCTAAGTTGCGAATTAGGGATATCCCATCTCGTCAAACTATGGCTAGGGATGTGATTGGCATTTATGGTGTTGAGAGAGAGAAACTAAGGGGGTTCTTAAAGGGTCGTAGGGTGTGTCTTACTACGGACACATAGACTAGTATTCAAAATATGAATTATATGTCCCTTACAGGTCATTTGATCAATGATGATTGGAAGTTGCATAAGAGAATTTTGAATTTTTGTCAAGTTGAAGATCATAAAGGGAATACTATAGGTAGAAAGATTGAGATGTGTTTGCGTGAGTGGGGTATTAATGGCATATTCACTTTAACAATGGACAATGCTAGCTCAAATGGTGCCACCATTAAGTTTTTGCAAATTGTAACTCAAAGATTGGAAGGGGACTGTTTTAGAACATGAGTTCTTACACATGAGGTGTTGTGCACATATCCTAAATATGATTGTGGGGGATGGTATGAGAGAAATTGATGCATCCATTGCTAAGGTGCGTGAAGCTGTGAGGTATGTGAAGTCCTCACCAAATAGGAACCAAACTTTTATGTGTTTTGTGAAGAGATTAAGTATTGAGTCTAAGTCTCTTCTTTGTCCAGATGTACCAACTAGGTGAAACTCTACTTATCTTATGTTAGAAACCACACAAAAATTTGAGAAAGTGTTCATACGAATGGACTTTGAGGATGATAGTTATTCTTCATACTTTATGAACAAGGAGAATAGTGGTGGTATGGGATCTCCTAGTGGTATTGATTTCCAAAATTGTAGGATATTTGTGGGTTTTTTGAAGCCTTTTTACGAAGTAACGAAAAAGTTTTCAAGTTCTTTGTATGTTACTGCAAACACTTTTTTTGATGAGATGTTTATTATTCAAGAGAATATTTCCCATTTAAGTAAATCTCAAAACCACCTCTTGAAAAACATGGCAACTAAAATAGAATCTACGTTTGATAGGTATTGGGGGAAATGGGATAAAATTAATCATCTCTTGTATGTGGCTATGGTTCTTGATCCAAGAAAGAAGTTGAGGTTTTTGAAGTTTTGTTTTTTTGAAATTTATGGGAATGAAGTGGCTGATGAGATGATTGAATTAGTGAGGGGTTCCTTGGTCAAGTTGTATAATTATTACTCTTGTGTTGATTCACCAAATGTACAAGTACCAAGTGGGAGTGAGAGGACACACATAGAAGGTGAGTCAATTGGTTGTGGCGATCCATATGCGATGGTTAATTCTAGGTTTGAGCATTTTTTGGAGGCTAAGTAGTCCATAGGGTGTAGCAATGAGATTGACAAATATTTGGTTGAAAATTGTGAAAGTAGAAGGGGGGATGTGAAATTTGAGATATTGGGGTGGTGGAAGGCCAATTCAAATAGGTATCAAGTGCTGTCCAAATTGGCTAGGGATGTGTTGGCTGTACCTGTTTCTACTGTTGCTTCTGAGTCAGCATTTAGTACTGGAGAACGCATACTTGATCCATTTCGGAGTTCACTCTCTCCACTCATGGTTCAAAAATCTTGTTTGTGCACAAGATTGGCTTCAAGCCTTGGTTCCAATTTCTTTTCACAAATCAAAGGATGAGTTAGAGGCCTTGGAAGATGAATTTCATGATTTAGGTAATATGTTAACGTCCAAACTTTTTGTCTATTAAGTGCTATTAAATGTGTCTTATGCAAATGAAATTTAATCTAATAGCCTTCATTTCTTTCTCTTTTCTAGTTATACGCCAAGCAGCAGCAGGTGGTGGAAGTTCAAGCTCAAGCAAAGGTATCTTAATTAGTGTTGATAACTAATCACTAACTGGGTAAGTTTATGCCCTTACTGTTATTTCTATTGAGTTGGTTCTGCCCTCTCTATTGTTATTAGTTATTACTATTCTGTATTTTTTGGTCTTGTCCTTATATTTCTATTGATAAATATCTTTTTGCCCATTTTCTTGTAAGAGGAAGGACACATTTTGTATAGGAGGCAGATTTTTGGATACATTTTGGAAGCTCTTTTGGACATAGTGTTTTTCTAACTTATAATTTATAAATCAACTCTTGCTTATAGGAAAGAAAACTTATTAAGTTTATAGGCTTTCTTTTCTATAAGTCATGGACTTAACTATAGAGTAGTTGCTCTTTAATGCTTCAGAAAAGCTATTTTTTGGAAATACTTAGGTATTTCATAATTGTAACTAATTATAACTAACTACTGTCTTGGTAGTTTATTGTCTTACACACTTGTGGTAACTACCTTTCTGCCTTCTTTGACTCTATGGAAATATTGTAAGATGCTCTTATTATCTATTGTTGCCATACTTGTGGTGTGGTTGTAATTGGTTTATTTGTTGGAATTTGTTTGCTAGCTTGTGTTATATGTATGGAATGGATGGCATAACTTGGCAAGTTTAATAGGTTGAAATGTGCTTTTGTGCTTATTAGACTTTCTTGATTTGTTTTTGGATTTTTAAGGTACTGCCCAGGTCTTAATGCTAAGGCATTTTGAAAAATATTTCTTGTATTGTATGGTTTTAACAAGTGGTTAGAAAGTGTTATTATGTGTGTTTTTATGTACTGCCCAAGTCTTAAGGCTAAGGCCTAAGGCATTTTGAAAAATATTTCTTTCTTGTATTGTGTGGTTTTAATAGGTGATTAGAAAGTGATATTTTATGTGTGTTTTTATGTGCTTGCTAATTTGCCCAGGTTTTTATGTGTTATTTACTGTATTTGTTGTCACTATATGTGAGCTAGAAACATTAAATTTGGACTGATAAGGCCTGGGGGCCCAAAAGATTCAAAGTTGTGTAATGGCATACAAGTTGAGCTTGAAGGCCCAATTTGAAATAAAGGATGTGAAAAGAGGCCCATATGATATATATATATATATATACATTGTTCAAAAATATATAAATCTTTGTTAAAAGTAAGCCCATTAATTTGGGCCCAAAAGGCCTGTCAAAAATTGAGTTAAAAAAAATTCATGTAAATTCACAAATTTGGCCCAATTTGAAGCCTAAACTCGCCTAACCGACGAATCTGACCCGTTCAACTGATGACCTAAACCGTCAAGTCTGACTCATATATCAGGTTGGTTGTGGGTCACATTTTTGGTAATCCAACCCAGTCGGGTCGAGTCTGGGCCAGGCCCAAACCCGACTCGTGGACAGCCCTACTTTAGACCATACACTGTTTTGTGAATCTGTGATTTTTTTTTTCTCTGAGGAATGAGGATGATTGTGAATCTATTATTTGTGAATTTAATTTGAATATGTGATTATGTTTGATTGTTTGGGACTTGGGAGTCTTTGTTTGTTTCAAACTCATGCAGCTGCTGAGTGGGAGTGTCTGAGTTAAGAAAGTGAGATGTGAACTGTGATTTATATATAGTTATAATAGTTAGGAGTATTTACATATAAAGCATTTGACACTTTGACTGGTTGTTGTTTGTTGGTAGTGGGGGCAATATTAGTGAATAGGCAGCGGACATAGATACCCAAAAAATTCGTTAATACATTATAAATTAGTACTGGAGGACGAGGGTAATAGTGTGTTTGGGGTAGTAGGTTATAGTCTGACAAAGATAGATGATTTTGAAGATTTAAAAGAGTATTGAATTCCCTTTTCATAGATAATGTCACTACAAAAAATGGACCTATAGTGGCGTTTGTGAAATGCCACTATGGGTACTAAAAAGCCACTATAGGCCCATTTTGGCTATAGTGGTGTTTGCAAATGCCACTATAGCCTCTACAAACACCACTATAGCCAAAAAACCACCAAAAAAAAATTTGATTACCAAAATTAATTTTTGGTAATATAGTGGTGTTTGTGAAATGCTACTATAGGTACTAAAAACGCCACTATAGGCACATTTTGGCTATAGTGGTGTTTGCAAACGCCATTATAGCCTCTACAAACACCACTATAGCAAAAAAACCACCAAAAAAAAATTTTGATTACCAAAAATTAATTTTTGGTAATCAAAAGAATTTTTTTTTTTTAGCAATCCACCCAACACACTTAACCGCACAGACCAACCTGCAAAAGAAATCATCAATTGATCAGAAATCTCATAGACCCATGAAGCAAAGTTGACAGCAAACAAGGAATAGACCAAAACTATTATCACAAAATAAATAGACCCAAACAATCATAATTAAAAAAAAAAAAAAAAATACTTACCTGAACTATAACAACAATGGCTTCAAACACCATCTACAAATTTGAACAAAATCAATAAGCTGCAACACATCTGCAAATCCAAACCACAAAACATTAACACTACCACAAATAAAACAAAAGAAATAAAATCAAAATGGAGAGGAGAGAAAAGTATCAGTTCAGGTGTGAAGTGAAAGAAGAGTGAAAGAAAAAGAAAAGAAGAAAGATGGAGGAGTGGAGACAGGGAGAAAAAAGAAAAAGAAAAAAAAAGGAAGTTGAGACTTGGCATGGAGAGGTAAGGGAGAAAAGAAAGAAAGGAAAAAACAAAAACAACCAAAAGAGAAATTAAAGGAAGCCTGAGAGACTGTTTGGATTGACATTTTCATAACTCAATTCTCAGTTTCCATAACTCATTCTCAAAAATGGTGGGACCCATAGCAGAATACTTGTTTTGCCTACACAATTTCTTTGTTTTCATAACTCTGTTTCTAATACTTAATTCTCTACTTTTTGAGTTATGAGTTGTGAAAATTGAAAACAACTTTTAGCTGTTTTCAGTTTTCAGTTTTCAATGGCAAACTTGTAAATAACATCACATAACCGGTCCCACAGTCAGATTTTTGCTCCCTCTTTATCTTCTTTTTTTTTTTTTTTTTCTTTTCTTTTGTCTTTCACGGGTCTGGGACTATCTGCTCCTCTTCTTCTTCTTTTTTTCTTCTTTTCTTTTCTTTCTTTTCACTTTCTGGGTCTGGTTCTTTTTTTTTTTTTTTCTTTTTTTCTTCTCTTTTTCACTTTCTGGGTTTGGTCCTTTTTTTCTTCTTCTTTCACTAGTTTTTGTTGACTGGTTTTTTTTTTTTTTTTGTTCTTTCACTGGGTTCTTCCTTCTTTTTTTTTTTTTTTTTTTTTTTCACCTGGTTCACCGTCCCTGTTCTTCCTTCTTTTTTTTTTTTTTTTTTTTCGTTTTTTTTTTCACTGGGAACTCACCGAACCCAGTGAAAAAAAGAAAAAGAAAAAAAAAGAAAAAGAAAAAGCTACAGTGGGTGACAGAGCTGGGCCCACAAAATAATGTGAAAAATATTGAGTTATTGCATTTCAGTGATGGGCCAAACGGGTATTAATTTTAGAGTGATGGGTGATGACTGATGAGTATTGAGTGATAAGTGATGAGTGATGTGTGACAGAAATGGAATGACGAAAATTGAGTGACCAAAAAAAGGTGGCCAAACAGCCCTGAGACTTTGGCGTGGAGATAAGGAAGAGATATGGAGAGTGGGGTAGGTCGGGGTAGGTCGGGGTTTTAATGTTTTTTTAAATTTATATATATATATATATATAAAAGGAAGAGATGTGGGCGAGTGGGGGTAGGTGGGGTTTTAATGTTTTTTTAAATTTATATATATATATATATATATAGGAAGAGATATGGGAGAGTGGGGGTAGGTGGGGTTTAAATGTTTTTTTTTTTTTTAATTATATATATATATATATATAGAGAGAGAGAGAGAGAGAGAGAGAGTGAGAGAGAGAGAGAGAGAGAGAAATGATAAGTATGTATGTGTGTGTGTGTATATATATATACATATAAATGATATATTCATAATATTTTCACAATATTTTTATAACAAATTTTTAGTGATAGGTTGTTACTGGTTGTAATTGTTAGTGAAAAAAAAAGTAATCTTAATATTAAGTTTAAATTTGAACCAATAACAACTAACCACTTATGATTTGTTGTGAAAATATTGTGGACGTAGCATCTCTCATACCTAAATATATATATATATATATATAAAGAGAAATGATATGTCAATAACATTTTTACAACAATTTTTAAGTGGCAGGTTACTATTGGTTGTTTTTTTTTTTTTTTTTGATATGACTATTGGTTGTTATTGTTAAGGCAAAAAAGTAATATTAGTATTAGATTCAAATTTGAACTAATAACAACTAACCATCTATAATTTGTTGTGAAAATATTGTGAAAATTGCATCTCTCATTTAAATATAAATAAATATATTTATTTATATTATATTCAAATATTTTAGAATATGCCATAGAATATTCTAGGCATGTTTCATAGTTTTCTTTTTTGTTGACTCTCATTTAGTAGAGTTTTTTTTGGTCATGCTAGAGTATAGTGGTGTTTCGCAAACACCACTACAGGTCATACTCTTACAAATGCCTACAGTGGTGTTTGCCAAACGCCAAATGTCACTATAGGCCTACCCAACCGAAAATAAATAAATAAAAATAGCCACTAGGACCTATAGACCCATTTTTTAAAACGCCACTATAGGCCGTTGGAAACGCTGCTATAGATATGCATATAGCAGCCTATATAGAAAACGCCATTATAGGGTACCTATAGTGGCGTTTTTTACAAATGCCACTAAAAAATAGCCACTATAGGTCCAATTTTTTGTAGTGTGTATTAAGAAGCAATAGTATTTTGTATATTTTGTTTTTGTTAGTAGATGATTATATCTAATATCTTAATATAGTTATAATAGTTAAGAGTATTTATATATAAAGCATTTTATTTTCTCAAAAAAAAAAAATATATATATATATATATATATAAAGCATTTGACACTTTGACTGATTGTTGTTTGTTGGTAGCAGGGGCAATATTAGTGAATAGGTAGCGGACAGAGATGCCAAAAAAATTCGTTAATACATTATAAATTAGAAGTGGAGGACGGGGTAATAGTGTGTTTGGGGTAGTGGGTGATAGTCTCACAGAGATAAATGATTTTGAATATTTAAAAGAGTATTGAGTTTTCTTTTTATAGATAATATATTAAGAAACAATAGTATTTTGTATCTTTTTTTTTGGTTAATAGATAATTATATTTTAATATATTAAAAAATAATAATTTGTGTGTAGATATAATAATTTATTAATATTATATAGATATGTATTTGAATTTTTTTTTAAAAATATTATTTTACTTATCACTGGCCCTCCGCTTTAAATCCCGAGCCGTCCTAGTTAAATGTTAATAATAGTAAACTCATATAATAATAATAAAAAAATTATAATAAGTACACAAATCTTTGACACATGAATTCCAGATAGATACGGTAGCTGGCAGGTATTAAATTTTGAAATTTCAAAGGTTCACTTCACGTGTTTGGTCAAAAAAAGGGCGCACAAAACAAAACAAAAGGCATTTAACAAACGTAAAAAAAAAGAAAAAAGAAAAAAAAAGGCTCAGGCAAAGGATGAAAGGAGTTTCGACGGATCTGGGCGAAAAATAAAAGGAAGAAGAAACGAAGAAGACGATGAAGAAGAGGACAAATGGTCGAACATCAACATGGGGTTAAGGCCGGCGAAATGGTGGCGGTGACGGCGGCTATCTGGTATCAATTTTCGCTGTAATTTTCGTTTTATGTGTTTTTTTCCCCTTGTAGGCCGATTTCATTTTTCCGGCCAAAACACCTGATTTTCGCGGGTATGACCGGTATTTAAACCAGTATTATCTGTACCGGTCTGAGCTCCGGTGCGACAAATACCGGCCTGTACGAAAATCTTTTGTGTTTCTACCTAGGAAAAACAATTGAAAAAAAAAAGTGTTTTTTTAAAAGCTAAAAATATATAAAGATCTTGGGAGTTTGCATTTGATTTAATTGAAAACCAGTATTAATTTTAATAATTTCCATTTATCCAGGGATCACAATTCAGGTTTTACCTGTAAAGTGAACGGACCTATAAAGGTTGATTCTTTATTTTGGACATTGTTTCATTGGTAAGCTTTAGTTATGAGTCATCTTTCACGTCGGCGAGGGAATGGTGCAAGGTTAGTTTCTTTTGCTCTTTGACAACTTTGTTTTCCTCTGCTAATTTGAATCCTCTGAATTCTTTTGCATCAACACTTTCAAATTAATTAACCATATTAACTAATTTTTTTTCCTCCGCTAATGATAATATTTTTATTAAATTGCAAATTACACTAAAATTTGAGAGATAATTTGGATTGTCCCTGAAAGTTTTAAAATTTTGATATACCAACTGTAAGTAGGGTGCGGAGGTAAGAGCTGATATACCAGCTATAAGAGAGCCTTACACGCCTACATACTTAGTGAGTGTTTGGTAAAAATTAGAAAGTTAGTTTATTTTACTATTGAACTTATTTTTACTACTATTTATAACATCCATTACATTTTTTTTTTTATACTATTTATAAATCTACTGTATTATTTTAGTTAACTTTAACTTTAATTTGTAATATTTTTAACAAAAAATTTTCAGTTTCAGTAAAATAAGTAGATTCCAAACAAACTCTTATATATATAATTTTTATCTTAAAAAAAAAAATCCTGGTTGAAAACTTAAATATGGGTATACTTACCATTGAGATATATTAAATGGTCACTACTTTCTCATTTCTCATCTCAGATTCATTATTGGAATTCCACTGAAGGCCACAAAGAAAACAATTAAAATAATAATAATAATAATAATAATAATAATAATAAATGGAAAACAAACTTCTGTGTTGCTTTTGTAACCTTATTGTCATTAGCATATATCTGGTGTTTTACTCCTGTATTTATGTTCAGGAATAAGGATATTGAGAGGCAACCTCTCAAGGAAGGTGAAGGTGATTCATCGGCAAAAATAATGATGACAAAGACAATTTTTGACCCACAAGGGAAGTTCCTTCGAAGGTGGAATATAATATTTGTGTTGTCGTGCGCAATTGCAGTATCAGTGGATCCCTTGTTCTGTTACCTTCCCATGATCAACATCCCAGAGATCTGCATTGACTTGGACAAGAAGTTGTTGATCACAACTATTGTTTTGCGATCGATCAATGATATCATTTACCTTATGCATATTATGTTGCAATTTCGTACTGGTTTTGTAGATGAGAACCTTCGCAAAGTTGGAAAAAATGTGTTGAATACAAATGCTGTGGCAATAGCTAGAAGGTACTTGAAGTCATACTTCGTATTCGACATTCTAGTTATTCTTCCAATACCACAGGTAAGTGAGACTCTCCTTCACACATCTTATAGAGAAATCCTGTGATCACACGTCTTATTGTTATTCGGTAGCTTCTTGAACATTTTTGCCTTGAAGAGAATGATATTTAGCTCTTCTAGTTGCCTTGAAGAGAATGATATTTAGCTCTTCTAGCTGTCTTGATTGTCACTTTTCCAACAAATAGTGTAGTCACTAGGATATGATATGGATCATTTGATGGAGGTGCAAGGTTAAAAGTAACAAAGCTTGATGCATCAAAACTTTGTTGACAAAATTTAACTACAAAATTAGTTATAACCTAAGACTATAATTTTACTTAATAAAATAAATATTACTATATATTTTGAAAATCTAATCGTTGAATTGCATGTTTTTTATGCTTTTAGCACATGTCAAATTTTACGTCAATCGGATATTATTTACTATATTATTTATAAGTTTATATTTTACGTTTAATTTTAAACTACAAAAATTTTGCAATTTAAACAATTTATTGATGACATAGTTATTGATTTTTAATTTTTTAGAAATTTTGCAAGTATGGAAGATATAAGAAGAAGATGTAATTTAATGATGAATTTATCAAAATTCACTTCTAATAAAAAGATATTGAGTAAAGGTTATAGCCTTAGATTATAACTAATTTTGTAACTAAACTTTGTTCAAGCTTTTTTCATCTCCTTGTCAACAAGGGAGTAATCAGATGATCCAAAGCATTCAAATGATTCCTAATATCAGCACTTTTCTCTATATGAAATTGATGTAATAGCTTATTTTTCAAAGTACCAAAATTTTTTAAGTGACTTTAGCATATATATATATATATATATATCTATTCTAAACTTTTCTATAATTCTTGGCAAAAGTCTCATCCAACATGCTATGGTTTATCTCTGGACATAACTCAAATGCTAAGTAATTGTCTTCATTATCTCAATCTCTTCCCATTCATAACAGAACATTTGATTTTGTTTTTTTGTTTTGTTTTGTTTTGTTTTTTTTTTTCCCACAAGGTAAACATTTTCCTTTAATGCCACAAAATTTCAAATAGATTATTAAGTCAAAAGAGATCTTTTCAACTACATTTTCAAATATTGAAAATGTTGCACTTTCAATTCTTAAACTTTTAAAAGAGATATTTTTTCATCTATAAAATATTGAAAACAGTTATTTTTTTTCATTTCTATTTTCTCCTTTTTTCATTACTGTGTACAATTGCAAAGAGAAAAGAGGGGCATTCTTCAAACAAAAAAAAAAGCCTCCTCTTTCTCTTTGGCAACACTAGCAAGAGCTAGAGCAGCTTTATTACATATATTTCAATGGCACACTAACAAAAGAGACTAAATGAAAACCTTCACAAATTAAATTAATGTCTTCAGGTATCCATGCAACCTTAAGAGTGAAAACTCTGTTAGAATTGAGAAGATCTAGAAGTTCACCAAATGTACTTTCTGCAATAATGTTAAGAAAATAACTATTTTGACATAAAAGTAGAGCCTTCCTCATAACATCAACAGCAGTCCACAAAGCATTTTATGCTTTATTTATTCGGTCACAGGAAGCTGCCATCACTTCTCCTTTGTGGTTTTGGATTAGCAAACCTATGCCAATTGTGTGAGAGATAGCACATTGAGTTTGAAAGTAGAATCCAATGGAGGTGGAGACCATTTGAGGAATAGATATCCTCTGTACCACTTGTTGTGTATTACTCTATGTTTCATCAATCACAACTTGCTATGTATTGATTTTACTTTTTTTTTTTTTTTTTTATAAAATAACTGAAGTTTAAAAAAAAAAAATCAATACATTATAAGTTATGATTAATGAAACATAAAATGTTACACAAATTTTACTTTTTTTTTTTTTTTTTTATAAAATAACTGAAGTTTAAAAAAAAAAAATCAATACATTATAAGTTATGATTAATGAAACATAAAATGTTACACAAAATGTAGTACAGAAGATTAGTATTATCATTTGAGAGGCATAAAAGTTGAAGTAGTAACATTTTCGCCCTTAAATGATTAAAAAAGACTCTTTAAAAAGTTAAGGATGGAAAATGAAATTCATCCAAATTTTAGCGATGGAAAAAAAAAAAAAAAATTAGCCAAGAAAAAATTTAGGCAATTTCAAACTTATAATTATTATTTTCTTTGAATCAACAGTGTCTTACATAATTGGATTTTATTCATCGACCCTAAAAATACTAAACTCGTTGTCACCTTCTCAGGTGGCAATTTCAAGTATTATTTCAGAAATGAGACGGATGACCTCTTCATATAAAATAGTAATGTTGAACTGCGCTGTTATCTTCCAATATGTGCCAAGAATTCTCCAAATATTCCTATCCTGGAAGGAACTTATAAGAAGCGACGAGAAATTTGAACAAAACATATGGTTTAAAGCTGCGTTAAATTTCTTTCTGTATCTCCTTGCTGGTCACGTAAGTTTGATTACATACTGATTTCATATAAATTTAAATATTGACAAGTATTATCAATGTTTTGCTGGTTCTTTTGATTAAAAAAAAAAAAAAAGATTTTAATTGAAACTTCATTGGAAAATAATAATTTTATAACGCATAAGTACAATAAAAATTATAAATGATGAATGCTTTATCTTATGAATAATGCTACAATCACAAACTATTTTACAACATTTTTACAAATTATTAATGTGGCATATTCTTATTAGTTCTAATATAGGTCTACCACCAACATCACATTTATGTTCACCAATAATTATTTGAAAAATACTAAAGTCATATCAGCAGTTTGTAAAAATATTGTAAATTGATTTGTGGGGGGCAAGAGCCGGGGTTCAAGTCTTTAGGAGAGAGCTTCACACACATATACACTTAGATTAGGCTAAAGCAAAAATTCTATCTTGTATTATCTTATTAGCTTTTGCAATTAGGTGGATTAAATCTCTAATTCAAATGCCCCATGAATTCTCACTCTTCGATAACTAAAGCCTAATAAGTTGTTTTTTTAATAGGTAGAGGCTATTTTTTATTTATTTATTTATTTATTTTTATATAATGAATAGGTAGAGACCAATAGGTATATATTAATTGTAGTTGCTAGAGTTGTATTTGCCCAATGTGATCCAAACCTTTTTGCAAAACTTCACTACCCTTCTATAAAAGAGTACCAGACCTGATCTCCCACATCACATTAGGTGAGAAAATCTCTTATTAGCTTGTAAAGTTGTAATGCAAACCCTCTGATCTAAAGCTTGGTATCCTCAGCTATAAGTGGCGGTTCAAGACCTTGAAGACAGCGTTCAAAAATTTAGGATCACATATCCAAATAAATTTTTGTGATTCTATCAAAATTTTAAGCAATTAAGAAAAGTGAATTTAATCAATTTTCAAATAAATTAAAAGGTTTTTTTTTTTTTGAGTAAAAATAAATTAAAAGTTTTATATCCACATAATTGTCTTTTTCTCTTATTATTATTGTTGTTTGGTCAAAAATTTATAATATTTGCTGAATATACTGATTTTAATGACATGCTGGTCTTTTAGGTATTGGGAGCCTTTTGGTATTTTTTCTCTTTTCAACGAATGATGGATTGCTGGCATTCATCATGTGCAATTCAGAGTGGATGTGTTCAAACATATTTTAACTGTGATAACAGTAGAGGAAATTTCTCATTTTCTAATGATTTCTGTACATCAGATACACAATTTAATTTTGGAATATATTTAGAAGCCCTTCAATCTGGTGTGATGGAGTCCAGACAGATTCTAGGAAAAATATTTTACAGTTTCTGGTGGGGCATGCAAAATCTGAGGTTTGCTTACAAATTACACTGTTGTTTCATATTAAGCTATTCTAAATGCAATAAATATATTAATTGTTGTTGTTAAGTGAATTTCAAGCGAGACCTAAATATAATAAACTTTTATTTATTAATTTTTTCAAATTTGTTAAGATCTAAATGGGCTTTTTCTGAGGTTTAAGATGAACAAATTTTTACTTTTGTTGTTGGGCTTATTATTTTTATTCATAGATTTTAGATCAAATTAGTTTATTGTTGGGATTTTTTTCTTGTGTTTAAAAAGACCAAAATGTTGTTAAAAAAAATAATTTAATTTCAGAGTATTCAAATTTTTATTTTAGAAGGTCAAATAAAAAAATTAAAAATTAACTATAAAGGTTTTTTGGGCTAGCATAGGGGGTTCATTTGAACCCCTAGACACTACCTAGCGCCACCCCTGTACGCTCTTAAGTATTATAACAAACTCAATGTATCATACTGTTAACATTTGTTAGTCTAGGGTGTAAGTTGCAAATTTTGAAAGTTAAAGAATCTACTTTGAAAAAAAACACACACACTACGTTTTAACCCCCCTTCTTTTGGGGTGTGTGATCTTGGTTACGTTCTTTTAAATTTACATAAGCCAAAGTATATTGTTGGTCCTTAAACTTTAGTTTAAGAGTTATTTTAGTCCTTTATATTTAAAGTGATTACTTTTGGCCCCAAATAAACTTAACGTGATTGCGTGAACTCCTAATGTGTGTCATGGCATGATGATGTGCCAATTTTTAGATTGGTTTCGTTATCTAAGGAACTAAAAGCAAACTCTCCAAACTTCAAGAGCTGGAATTGCTCATGGACTAAAATTTGGGGTAGTTGACCTTAATTAACTACCACACTTTTTTGTGTAAGAGGGTTATATGTTTCAAAGGCCATAAATCTATGATCCTGATTCCATTTTCTTTTCTAAAAATCCTAAGTATAAATGTTCACCTCTTAGAGATATTAACAGAGATATTTATGTTCAAATCCCTATTCCTATTATATACATCTTCACATATTCTATTAACTTACCCATTTCCCCTAAATTGTGTAGATTCATACTTTATGCCTAGCGATTATGATTTTTAAGATTGTTAAGATCAGCATCTCATATATTATAATTGTGCCATTTTTGCAGTTTGCTTGGTCAAAACCTCAAGACAAGTATATATGTATGGGATAACTTCTTTTCGGTTTATATTTCTGTCACGCGCTTGTTCCTGTTTTTATATTTTTTGGGAAATTTGCAGGTTAGTACCCAATAGCCAATTTTATTCTTTTCTCTCTGTTGTGAAAAATAAATTGTTTATGCAAAATTAAAGAAGAGAAGAAAATTAGACACATAAAATTTAGGTAGTTAGGCTGGCGGAGCCAGGGCCAAGAGGGTCAATTGCCCCCCCTGAGCTTCCCAAAAATTTCTGCACATTAGTCTTCCACGGACAAACTTCTGCACATACAATTTTTTTGACTTTTAGACCAAAGGTTTCAACTAAATATAATATATTTACTTAGTAAAAAAAACAAAAAGCTATAGCTACAATATTTTGCAACAATTTTCAATAAAATTTAAATGGTAAATTCTTAATAGCAGATAAAGAAGTAATATCAATAAGCCTAGATGAAGATAAATGGTAGCTTTTTACCTAGGTTATATTGTGAAATTATTGTGAAACTGTTATGTCCACAGCATAACTAAAAAAAATGTATCTACTTGTCACAAGTCAATTTCACTATTCCCGTGACAAGTATGAAAATAATGGATCCCACTTTATAATAATCATATATTTTTTTTTTGTTGAATAAGAAAACTTAAAAAAAAAAAAAAAAAATCATACTATTATGTCCTTGTACCATATAAGACACTAAACATAGATTCATAGACTCCCACTAAAGTTTTTCTTCCATCTTCATTCTTTTAAAAAAAAAATAGTTTCATAGTTTTTGCTACCCAAAGTTTAACAACTAAAGAAATTGTCTCTAGCCAAAAAGAATTAAGAAAGGTTGAAATTTACATCATTTTTAAAAGTATTCAAGAAAGTGAGAGACAAAATATACAAATTTTGCAAATATTCTTAACACTACATGTTGACTCATTTTTTTAATTTATTTTAAGTAATCAAATTACATGTTCAAAAGAGGAGCCACCACGTAACAAAAGAGTAAGAAACTCAACTCAATTCCACGTCCACCAAGCCTCACTAATGAATTTCACAAGCTCTTATGGTTGTCAGTCCTCAGATACAATAATATAAATGCTCACTATCATTTACATGCCATGTCCCAAAGCTAGTGCTTAATGGAACCCTAGAACAGAGAAACAACACCATTGAGAGAGATAGGGAACTTAGGGTCTCTCCATTAGATGCCTGCCTACGAGAGAGGCCACTCTAAAAAAAAAAAAAAAAAATCATACTATTATGTCCTTGTACCATATAAGACACTAAACATAGATTCATAGACTCCCACTAAAGTTTTTCTTCCATCTTCATTCTTTTAAAAAAAAAATAGTTTCATAGTTTTTGCTACCCAAAGTTTAACAACTAAAGAAATTGTCTCTAGCCAAAAAGAATTAAGAAAGGTTGAAATTTACATCATTTTTAAAAGTATTCAAGAAAGTGAGAGACAAAATATACAAATTTTGCAAATATTCTTAACACTACATGTTGACTCATTTTTTTAATTTATTTTAAGTAATCAAATTACATGTTCAAAAGAGGAGCCACCACGTAACAAAAGAGTAAGAAACTCAACTCAATTCCACGTCCACCAAGCCTCACTAATGAATTTCACAAGCTCTTATGGTTGTCAGTCCTCAGATACAATAATATAAATGCTCACTATCATTTACATGCCATGTCCCAAAGCTAGTGCTTAATGGAACCCTAGAACAGAGAAACAACACCATTGAGAGAGATAGGGAACTTAGGGTCTCTCCATTAGATGCCTGCCTACGAGAGAGGCCACTCTGTTGCAACACACTTTTTTGTCTAGAATAAGATGCTTACGCAACCTTTTGGACAAGACGAAAGGAGACCTTAGGGTGCCAAGGCCATGTATTGCCCGAGGTGTGAGGCAACAAAAAGGTGCTAGCCTAATTAAATTGAGGTGCCAAATAGTAAATATAGTAATCATACATAGATGAATCAAATCATATATATATATATATATATATATATCTATATGTCTAAGTCTAATATATTGAAATGTATTGAAATATTATTATCTAGGGTATGTTACATAAACTGTAATAGGCATTGTATTTATTTATAATATAATAGTTATGGTTTAGTTATTCGACAGTTTAGTTATATTTTTATTACAGGAAACAGACATTTCTTATGAATAGATATTCTTTAAAATGAAGAATAATCATTCATCTCTAAAAGTGTTGTAATAGTTATTTCTTAGTAAGTGTAATTTTCTTGATCACCCATGGATCTCGTAATAATTTCTAAAATTAATATATTTCCAAATAGACAAACTTTTCATATGCACATAACAATTATGAAAAATATATATATATATATATATATAAAATGATGAATCTCTCTCTCTCTCTCTCTCTAAATTATTTTCTTAGGAAATATAATTGTATGTGTGGCGGTCAGGTTCTAGTGAGCTAAGGCTTTTTGGGCCCTGACCCCCAATTTACTTGTATTCTAGGTTGGGCTTATCCCACAACGGGAGGTCCAAGAAGTGTTTCTTAAATATCTAAGGGAATTAAAATCACTCTTACACCAAACTCCCTAGTTCTTAGCTCAACCGAGATGAACGTTATACAATCGAGCTTCCACCCTAGAGCCTGAGTAAGATTGTCCCCTTCTTGAGTTGAATCTTATATCACTACTCTCGTGTTTCACTCTCCCAATTCCTCAAACCCCTATTTCAATTCTCTTTTCCCCTATTTATAACCTTTCCTTAGTGGGTTTGTCATGATGAGGGGGGTATTTCCCAAGTCAATGGGCCCCTCTATACTATATTCCTGACCAGAGGGGACCCACTTCATACTGCTAATATGACTTCCTTGACTGCTTCCTCAAACTTCTTTCTGATTGAGAAGGAAACCATGCATCTCTCGGTCACCTTCACTTCATTTCCTTTCCTTTGTTGAGCCAGGTGAAATTGTAGGGTTATGGATGCTCTTTAGTTTCAAGGCCTAATTTGTCCACAGCCTCTTGTGATACAACATTCTTACAGCTGCCTCCATCAATCACCATGTTTAATACTCTTCCACTAATGCAATAGGTAGTATAAAAAATATTACTCCTACGCCAACCTTCTTGGCCTTCTTTCTTGGATGAAAGCAAGGTCTATTTCATGACCAATGCAAGCCCCTCTGCTTGTTCTAAGTCGCTTCAGGGAAGAGATTATACATGGCATAACCTCCATCTTCTTTTCCCTCCATTGCCTCAATAATCAAGGCCTTTGACTTTGTTTTGGATTGCTTCTCCAGTTCTCTTGCAGTCAGTGGCCTTATGACCTGCTTCTCCACTTTATTAACACTTAAATTTAAGTGCTGAGGCTGTTTTGCTAGTGGTTTGGATGCTCCAGAGTTTGAAATCATGCCTGCATTGGCAAACCTGAATGGCTGTGCAATCACAGGCCTTTCTTGATTGCTGGTTATAGTATTTCTTTGACCTCCAAAGGGCTGTGAAAGCAATAACTAACTTCTTGCATGTTGCCTTTCGATCAACAAGGCCCTGTTGTATGCCTTAGAAACTGGCCACATAGAGTGCAGGCCATAACGCATGTTGGAATACTGGTTTGAGGCCACTTAAGAACTCGCCCACCATCTATTTTTCACTCTCATTGAGATCCACTCAAGCCACCAAATTATGCAGCTCTTGGTACAAGGTCTACATATTGTTGAAAAGCAAAAAATAATTCCTCATTTTCTGTTTCATCTTGGACTAGTCTTGAGTTTTTTTCTTCCCTCTTGTAATTCATTTTACTTGCAGTTGTTCCCACCAGGCTAAGGCCCTTCCTTTCAGTTTAATAGAGATTAGCTTCACCTTTCTTGGAATCTTGGACTTCATAATGCTCAAAGATTATATCAATGTGGTTCAACCAACCAGTCCATAAACTCCTCAGGATTCAAGCTTTCTTGAAATTCTAGTAGGTCAGGTCAATCTTCATATTGGGCTCCCGTTTTGGCTCTTCTCTTGGAGGGCTTGTGCACAGGGGCCTGTCTTGGCTGCTGCACTGATGCTTGCCTTCCTCCTCTAGTATTGCCAAAATGATTGTCAAAGTTTCTGTTGATATCTGCTTTAGCATCCTTTGATTGATCTCCATCACTCTTTTGATTGGCTAGTTGGCTTCTGCTTACTTCCTTGATCAGATGTTTCCTTAACAAATCCACAAATCTCTATTACTATAATCTGAGGCTCAACTCAACCACGTGAACTTGTGGCTGCTGTAGCTAGGCTAGTACTTCTACTTCTCATTCTATTGCTACAAAACCTTTCTTGAACTTCCCGGATCTGTCTGCTGGTGCCATGTTGCAGTAACCACTCAGAAAATATACTCTTAGGTACTCTCAGATTTGAGGCTTGGTTATGGGCTGCAATAATGTCCAAGGCTAGGGAACAAAATCAAGATTGATTCTTGAAGGGGTTTTATGGACTCGAAATTGGAGAATAACATATAGCTCTGATACCCAAAGGATGGAGGATTGGTTGAAAATTGGAAATTTTTGGACAATGCTAAGTTGCTTAGAGTTGGCTGGGAAAACAGGCTCTTCAAGAGACACACTCTTGCCTAATAACTCTCGGATAAGTATCTATTTCTATAAGTAAATCTGCTTGTTTATAGTTAGTAAAGGCTAATTGTCATTGGCTGGCTGGTTAGTTACAAATAGCTGTTATTTGATTGGTTAATCCATAACAAACTATCTCTAGCCAACTGATATGCTACTGCCCTTTTCACTAACCATCCTAATCTCTTTCATTTCTTATCACTAACTGCTTTATCATACAAACACGCTACTATGAAGCTGTTACAAATGAGCCTAGCAAATGGATTGTATCTAGTATTAACTAAATGCTGTAGGGCACAACAGCTTGCACCTGTAGACTTTGTTACCATTCATTTGAGGGGGATATTAAGCAAAGTACTAAACAACAGGTCGCGCTAGACCTAGCTGTGGACATGGTAGGTCAATAGTTTCAAAACAGTGAGCCATAAGATGAAACTTAAATAATCATTGGGTCACACAGGGTCGAAGTGTCTCACTTATATGTTACCACTTACCAGTCAAGTTTTGCCGTAGAAAACTAATCAACAGCATTGGATGGCACTAAAATTTTCAGTTGGTTAATTTTCTATATTTCTGTTATGTACTGTTGCAATAGAATGTAAAGTAATTAAGGCTGATTAGCAACAGTTACGTGTATATATTCAATCTTTGTACAGAGCTTGTGAATAAGAAATACTGATTATGTTTATCAATTTTCTTCCTCTCTATCACTTTCATCTTCATTTGCATATTATTCCTCTTGACTGCATCTATATCTATTTTTCTTCAGTTGGTAATTTCAAGATCAGAAGAGTTACGCATGAAGATGAAATCAGAAAAACGAAAAAAACAGAAAGAAAAAATAGAATTGTGGAGTTCCAAACACGATCTTCCTAGTGATTTGAGAGGCCCGATTATGGACAACGTGATTCAGAAATTCAGAGAAGACGAAGATGTCTACTTGGAGAACCTTCTTCCTAATCTTCCTGGGGAACTTCAAAATAATGTAAAGCAGCATATCTGCTTAAAGCTACTAGAAAATGTGAGTTTCTTTACCTATATACATTTGCTTTAGAACTGTTTTCCCCACACATGAGAAATGATAATACAAATATTTTTTTTCAAAATTAAAAAAAAAAAAGGGGGAGAGAATTTATTTATTAATGTTTTTATGATGATCACACAAGCATCTCCCATGCCTTTATTATGTATGATAGTTCAAAAAAGTTTCTAGCTCCTTTATTGTAAATTTGATCTAGATTTGGTCTTAGCATTCTGAGAGTAAGAAGGGCAACCATGAAGTTTGTAGCACTGTTCCATGGTGCGTCCTTCACATCCACAAGGATTGCATTTGGGTCTTTCTTTCTTGCGAGTGGAGGATTTTTATTCTGTTGGGAAGGGTGTCTTATAGTTATAGAGGCCAAAGCTACTGATTTAGGAAGTGGAACGACATGTGAGATGTTGTGCTGACATTTTTCTTGTTGGATGAGTGCATAAGCCCGGTTGATGTAGGGAAGAGGATCCATGAGTAAAATTTAACCTTGTATTGGGCCATAGGAGTCGTTGAGCACCATGAGAAACTTCACGATGTGCTGGTAGTGTTGATATTGATTGAGAATTTGAGATCTTTTAAATGCTCTGCATAAACAGTGTAGGATTGTGTAAAGCAGAGTTCGTCCTATAGTTCTCTTAGCTTAGTAACATACGTAATTTGAACAAGACTATGAATAGTAACATATGCCCAAAAAGACAAAACTTCGTGGAGTTTCATCCAGAACTCATAGGCTAGATCACAATAAACCACACTAGATGATATCTTAGGAGAGATAGAATTGAGCAACCATGATTTGACCTAGGAAGCACGGACATTTCATTTAATGTGTTGTACCTGTGTCATATCTGTGTCGTAGCCGTGTCATACCAGCTGCCTTATGTTATAATTTTTCAAAAATTACTCATATTCCCGTGTTGTACCAGTGTCCGTTCTTCCTAGGATTTGACTATGTTATTGTAGTTGATCCCAAGAAGTTGTAGGTTTGGGAACATTGTCATTTACGAACCCCAGTGTGTTCTTTGCACTTAATGCCATGACCATGGTGCAAATAAACTAGCTAGAAGTATAATTGTGCTCTATGTCTGTACTCATGCCAGTGTCCATGCTTCCTAGGATTTGACTATGTCATTGTAGCTGATCCCAAGAAGTTGTAGGTTTGGGAAAATTGCCATTAAAGAACCCCAGTTTGTTCTTTGCACTTATTGCCAAGACATGGCAAAATAGGCGGGTCGGGTCGGGTTGTGGGTCAAATATGAGTCATTTTAAGCGGGTTAAAAACGGGCTAGGGTCAATCGAGTTGCAGGTCAGGTCGGGTCGGGTCGACCCGTATTTTTCACATGAATTTTTTTTTTCTTTTTTAAGAAAAAATAATGTATTTGCTATTTGGAAAGTCATGCAACAAATTACTTGATGTAGAATGCATTACTTTGAATTCACCACTTATATCAAGAATGAATTCAGTTAAACTTATTAATACTTATTCAATAATTTTAAAATTATATAAATCTTAACATTGCTATTTAAAACAAAATAACACAAAGATAAATAAAACAAATGCACAAGTTTTATTTTTACACAATATCAACATCCCAAAATATAAAACAAAATTACAAATGACTTATTGGATAACTCATTTGACAAGGAATAAAAACATATAAGAAATTTACAGTCTTGAAAATTAATTTTATAATTTATTATCAATTGTGGTTGGCATTCTATTTCAATTCGAGATATACATTAAAATTTGATTGTTTATTTATTTATACATGGTCTCTTTTATGAATATCATATCATTGTTAAGAAACATACACTCTAGGAAATATCATAATTTATTTTGAAAAGTTGTTTATTTAGGACATAAATTGTTAAAAAATAGGTCTTAGCATTCATAATTTATGCTAATTTGATACTTTGGCTTCATTATTTTCACACTTGTGAATGTTTCTCACATATGTCTATAATTTTAAATCTATATTTTTAACTCTATTGTAGTCAGATTATCTTAACATGTACTTTGCTATTTGATAGCTAAAAATCTTTGCTCATTACAGAATGCTCAACCATTTATCTTTCAATTAATTTGCATGCAGTTATGTAAATGTTTCAATTGTTTTCTTAAAACTCACAACAAACAATTAAACTAATATTGTCTTGATTTTATTATTTTTTTACCAAAAAGAAAAGTTTTAAAAAAATGGTTAGGGTTCGGGTTAGGTTGAGTTGACCTGCAAAAAACACGGGTTGGGTCACAGGTCAACCCATTTTTGTTTTAGGTCAAAAAATCGGGTTCAAGTTGGGTTAGGTTAAAAAATTCTAGCCCATTTTGCCATGTCTAGCCATAACCATGGCGCAAATCAACTAGCTATAAGTATAATTGTGCTCTAGGAGGGTTTAAGAGATAAGAAAGACTACCAGATGATCAACATGAAGAAGGAATAGGTGGTAGTTTGGATCAGTGAGACTAAAAGTCTAAGACTTGTGCTTACACTCACAGAATTATCAGTGCTTGTTTTATTATCCATAGAAATGGAAAATAGCTATTAAAAAAAAAAACCACAAAATTTAAAATCTTACCTAAAACATTCTGGATAGCCTAAAAGACTTGGAACCGTGCTGAACTAGGCAAAGGTGCTCAAAACCGGATTGAGTTAGGTTGAACCGAGCAAGAAGGCCTCTGAACCAGCCCAAAAAAGATGAATATCAGCCCAAAAAGATGATGGGCTCCCAAGGATGAAATTCCAAACAAAGTTTAGGTCATGCTTTGTTCTGAAAGAAAAATCTTACAGATAGCGAATGGGTCACAGTGATCATTGATCAACACTGCTCTGATACCATTAGGATATTAAAATAAAACATAAAACAAAACAACAAATTCGACACGCTTCAACCATTAGGAACAGCTTTTTGTATTAGTTTTTAGCTTTTATATATAGCTTTTAAAATCTCACTTTTTAAAAAATTTTCAAGGTGCAAGTATACTTTAGCATATTTTCAGTAAAACATTTCCAAAAAAAAGTTAGATAAGTTGTTTCTAAACAAGCACTTAATTTGTTTATATACACGGCTTTGCCAAATAGAATCCTTACAATTATTGAATACATATGGTTATAGGCTTATAGCCATTGCCTTCCTTTTACATTTGATTTTGTTGATTACACGGATATGCCTTTATTGATTGGGTTTATTCATTTTCTTTACAAATGAAAAATTATAGAATACTCTGGAAGAATCTTAAATGCGTACTTCCTCCTCTCCTAGGGTACTACCATGAATTAAATTAGTGAGACTTATTATTATGTAAGAGGAATGATTACACATTTATTGTGTTATTGGAGTATTTGTATAATTACCCACTTAATGATTTGGTTTTTCTCGACAAGTTTGGTAGGTGAACTTTCCTTATATTTTTAATCGTGAAGTATAAAGTGACACTTGAAATGGGACTAAATCTTATTCTAAACCCATGACTGCCATTGCAACTTACACTTTATATAGTCAATCCCTCTAGTTGTTTTTTTTTTTCAATGAAAATATGTTGTATACATTCGTCTTGATTGTTTAAGATCTGCTTAAATTAGGTAGAAGTGCTTCGGGGTATGGATGAACAAACTTTGCTTAAGATGTGCCACACTCTCACACCAGTCTACTACCAGCAGCACAGCTATGTCATTCGGGAGGGAGACCCAATTGATGCAATATTCTTCATTACAAACGGCATTGCATGGACCTATACAATCGGTTATAATGGTGGAGGAACTTTACCCACACATGCTGAGCGTCTTGTAGAAGGTCAGTTCTTTGGAGGAGAACTTCTAGAATGGCTTCGGAAATCTACCTCCACCTCCAAGAATAACCTATCCAAACTCCCCATTTCATCAAAAACGCTGAAAACCCACACAAAAGTGGAAGCCTTTGCTCTAATGGCCGACGACTTGACAAAGATATGGTCTTACATGTTGTCGCGAGACTCAGAGCCATTGCAATTCGAGGCAGCTTCTATTATACAACGAGCCTGGCGTGCGCATGGATCCAAGATGGGTGATACCATTGGTGCTTCAGGACAACTTCAGTCAAGCAGTGCATGACATTGTTATTGCAAAGCAATAGTTTGTTTTGATGTCTTTGTTACTTTGTATTAAGTTTAGTTTTCTAGTGATAAGAGTTGCTACTTGTTTGGATTCTTAATGTTAATGGTAGAATTAGGGAAAGAATACTGTGTGAAATGATAAATTGTTTGGGGTAATCTGTTTGTATTTTGACATGACATGTAATCACTGTTATGTCTCACATTCTCAATGCTTAAATGCAAATGGGGATCAACCTAATAATACAATGGTACAAAATGAAAATCAACATCTAACCAATTAAGAGAGATTCACCTTGCTTATGAAACATAACTTAGTGATATTTAATCGGCTCCTCAGTGCTTACAACATAAAGATTTTATTTTTTTTATTTTTTTATTTTTTATGAACAAAAGGGAGGGCGGGGGTGACCATATGTGACTTACTCCTTAGGGTGAGACCTAATAGGGGCACGCCCTCCCAGGGAATGTTAGATTGAGCCATAACTACTGTGACCGGGGCACCACAGAGATTAAGTTGAGAGAACAAAGAGAATTAAAGAACACAATAGTTTTTGATAATCACAACTCAAGAACAAGATTAGTTTTGAAAAAGGTTTTGAGAAATCAAATTGGGAAAATCGTTTTTGCCTTAAAACTAACTAAAAAGAGGTTTTCAATTTATAAAAAATGTGCTCTATGTGAGTTTTTGAAAAGAGAATTAGAATTTTAGAGAAGATGGAGGCTAAAAAATAACTCTCTATCTAGGATTTTGATTGGAGACAAAATGAATATTTATAAGTTAAAATTAGGGTTTTTTAGGGCTTTTTAATTGTCTTTGGATGTTCCAAGGGTCTATGGGCCGGCTCACATCAAAGCATGATGTTTTGGGTCCTTAAAATGAAGTTTTAAAATCCAGAAAATTGAATTACCCAGTTGGTCCAACTTCAAATGATCATAACTTATTCAATATAAGTCCAAATTAGGCAAATTTTGTGTTCAAATGAATGCCCAGGATGTCTAATTTCCAATGAAATAAATCTCACCCAAAAGTTCTTTGTGGATCAAAAGTTATGGTCAAAACAATGAACAAATGTCATTTTTCAGTATCGATTTCAAAGTGATTTGAGCACTTTTGAGTTGTGATTACTTTTAAACTATTGTGAACTCTTTAATTATCTTTGATTGACATATGTCAAGCTCATCATTGGGGCTGGGGACCAAAATTTATTAATGGGTATAAAATGCGATGTCTACAACATATAAAAGGTCCTATATAAATTTTTCGCCTTAGACTCCAAATTATGTTGGGCCGCCCTAGTGGAGTTGCAATGTCAAATGTCAAGATCTTGTTTCCGATAGCATGTACTTCTATCTATAAATTATTAGAAAGCTAAATTACGAAAACAAGAATCCTTCCTACATGCTAACACGCAATGTCAGTCTTTTTTTTTTAGAAAGAAGGTCTTAGTGAATCTGAGATTACAAATTTGTTATTTTTAATGCTTTTGTTAGTCTGATTTTGTTCTTAAACTTTCCAAAGGTCATTAACGCAGTCATTCTGAATACAATTCTTAAACAAGCTATAATTAACATAACAGAAAAGGACATCAATTTTTTTTTTGTTATTCATTTTACTCTTACTTTTTCCCCTCTCATTTGACAGGCATATCAATGCATATTGCTGAAATTTTCAATCCAAAATCCAAAGTTACATTAGATGAGATTTATAACAATCCTTTATTATATGAGAAAATCTATTTGCATGTCTCTAACCTCTCATTTAGGGTGGGTCCCACAAGTATGGGGTCTACTTCAATATAATTAACAGGGTAAATACATATATCAGATAATTTAATATATTGAAGCTGAAATACTTGGTCGCTCAAATGGTTGATGTAGCCTATCCTCAATAATTCTAGAATAATAATAATAATAATAAATTCATTATGATTATATTTAAATATGAAAATACTTATTATGATATGGTAAGATTCTAATGGAGTATGAAAATATAGAAAGTTGTAATTATAGAAAATTTAAAATCAATTGAAAAATATTTATTTGAATAATGACATGGAAAATTGTGAAACCTCCAAAGATTATGTAGCATAATATTATGACACTCACCAAAGTTCAACATCTTCAATTTTATTTTTTCTAAAGATGAAATTTGATGATTATGATAGTTATCAATAGACATTTATTAATGTGATAGTGATGATAGTATATGAAATTATATATTCTAACATTAAATAATTAATATGATTGTATTTGTACTTTTATATGAAAATATAAATAGTATTATTTAAATAAAATATGATTTATTATGATTCTAATAAATGGTTTTGTACGGCCCCCGCACCGGGGCCCGTTTTGGGCCTTGGACCCTGGCCTGAGTGCATGGCCCATAAGGCCAGTCTCCCTCTACCTAGCGGCCCACCCCAGAGCCACACGTGATGCGGGCCCAGACTTTGCCTCTTCATCATTTCTCGGCAATACTTTCCCGAGTAGTGATAAATATTCGACTCTCGGAACACCCCGCCCTATACCTACTCAGCCGTGCCTCGGAGAGGCACCGCTGTCGAGAACTATCGTGGAAGTGGGAATCAAGTTCCAACGCCATCCTCACCGATTCCCACTCCCACCTAACCACCCACTTACGATCGATAATACTGGACCGCCAGTTGCACTTACCGGCGAGTAATCATAACCTCTCCACTAACTATAGGCTATAAATACAAGAAGTTTTGAGGAGACAGGGGTTGGAGAATTAACTGTAAAAGGAGAGTAAACAGAGAAGGAGCAGTGAGAAGGTGGTTCAGACCCCCGAGGAAAGAAAAGTGATCCCATTGAGTCTTAGCGTCAAGAGCGACCCAGTGTAGGAAATCCAAACCCACTATACAAGTAAGTTGTGAGCCCAAGTGAGGCCCAGCCCAACAGGCTTCAGTTTTGGGTGTGCACAATTGGCGCTGTCTGTGGGAAATCCTACTAAGTAGTGGTTCCGCCGAGACTCTTGTGCAGGAAGATGTCTGGAGGTAACGCTGAGAATGGTTCGGCAGGGTCTTCCCGGGGCTCCACCTGGCGGGAACAGAGGCAGAAGAGACGCGAGGATCCGGCTTACGAGCAATTGGAAGAGCGGTCCGGCCTTGGAGAAGGGTTGTATCAAACGGGGAGAACCGTATCCCATGCTTCTCGGCACAGGCAACCTGACGCCAGGGACGAAGAGCTTGAGCGGCTGCGGAGGTTAGTACAAGACCTGGAGTTGGAAGCAAGAAACGAGCGCCGCCGAGTGGGTCAAAACGACCAAGGGAGAAGGCCTGACGCTGAGGAGGAGAGATGCGGGATGGGATCGAATCAATCAGGATCCCACCACCACAGGGAGCATTCGCACTCGAGGGAGTCCCGTCGCCGCCGAGACCGCTCCCATTCAGCAGAATCTCACCGACGACGAAATCGCTCTCGGTCGCGGGAATACGAAAATCGGGGTTCAGATTCTCCAGAAGGATGGCTAAGGAACACGGCCATGGATGCGATGAGCCGTGCACTGCGCAGGGCGACTCGATCCCCGTTCTCAGTAGATATTGAGCGAGTGTCGATGCCGAACAGATTTACGCGCCCGCCGTTCAATTCGTATGGCGGGAAAACAGACCCCGTGGAGCACGTCAGCCACTATATCCAGATGATGTCACTGCATACCCGGAATGACGCTCTGATGTGCAAGGTTTTTCCCTCCAGCCTTGGTCCCACAGCTTTGAGGTGGTTCAACGGGTTGCGCAAGGGCTTCATCCATAGTTTCGTCGAGCTAATACAGGAGTTTGGTTCCCGTTTCGTGACGTGCAGCCGGGAACAGCAACCGGTGGACGCGCTACTATCTATGAAGATGAGGGCAGGGGAAACCCTCCGTGATTATGCCAGCCGATATTGGGAGCTCTACAACGAGATTGGTGGAGGGAACGAGAAGATTGCAGCGAGCACTTTCAGAATGGGATTGCCTGAGGAGTCGGGGTTGAGGGAATCATTAACTAAGAAACCTCTCGAGGATATGAGGCAGCTGATGAGGCGCATTGAGGAGTACAAGTGGTTGGAAGATGACAAAATACAAAGCAAAGGCAAGGCACAGGTGACAGATCATCCTCGGCAGAGCGGTTTTCAACAGAGGGCACGCGAAAATTTGAGGATTCAAGAACCAGTAGCACCGGTAGGGGAGGTGAACGTGACGTTCAAGGAGCCCGTGCATAAAATTGTGGATAAGATTAAACACGAGCCATATTTCAGATGGCCGAACCGGATGGTTGGCGACCCCTCTAGGAGGAATCAGAACCTATACTGCACCTACCATAAAGACCGGGGACATACTACCGAGCAATATCGAGTATTGAGGGACCATCTCGGGCAGCTGGCTAAGGCAGGGCACCTCAAGGAATTTGTGACAGACGCCGGGGATCGAGGAACAGGGCATGGCGCTCCACATAGAGGGAATCCCCTTCTGCCCCCTCTTGGGGTAATTGATGTTATTCACGTCGCCCCGAGGGGCATTTCAACGGCAAAGGGGAAGGAGGTGTTGACAGTAATATCTGTGGAGCGAGGTACAGGCGTGCCGCCTCTTGTGAAGAAGATCAGACCTACCCGAGATCCGATCGCTTTCAATGACAGTGATTTGGAAGGAGCCATTCAGCCACACGACGACGCATTGATAGTCACAGCAAGGATTGGCGGCTTCGTTGTGAAGAGAATAATGATAGACCAGGGAAGCAGGGCGGATGTTATGTACCCGGACCTATTCAAGGGGCTCGGGTTGAGGAATGAGGATCTGGCGAAGTACAGCACTCCCCTGGTTGGGTTCAACGGGAAAATGGTGGCTCTCGAGGGGCAAATCTCTCTGCCCGTGAACATGGGGGGCAAGGAGGTAATGGTAAGCTTCATCACAGTTGCCTCATACTCCCCCTACACGGCGATTCTAGGGAGACCATGGATACATGCAATGGGGGCTGTCCCGTCCACTCTACACATGAAGGTCAAGTTTCATACCGATTATGGTGTCACAGTGATACAAGGAAGTCAGCAGGCGGCCAGGCAATGTTTGATCGCTATGGTCGATTGGAAGAAGGAGCAGACCGACCAGAAGGATCAGGCCGAGCCCAAATGTTCATCGTCGAGGAATCCTTTATAGCAATTACAGAGCCCGCAAGAGGAGAAGGGGGTCGCGCGTGCCGAGAGTATGCTCAAGGTAAAGGTGTTGCCGGATATAGACAAGTACTTCCAAATAGGGGAGAGCATGGAGGACCGGGAAAAAGTAGAAATGTTGCTACTCCGAATACGGAATGTAGACGTATTTGCATGGAGTCCATACGAGGTTCCCGGGGTAGATCCCGAATTCATCGTGCATAAACTTGGAGTTGACCCCTTATTGACCCCTAAAAAGCAGAGGTCGAGGAGATCAGCCTGGGAGCACACCGAGGCAATAAAAGTGGAGGTTCGAAGATTGAAGGAGGCTGGGGTGATTCGGGAAATCTTCTTCCTGGATTGGTTGGCGAACACCGTGGTAGTGAAGAAAAAGAACTAGAAGTGGAGGGTTTGCGTCGATTTCACCGATTTGAATAGAGCCTGCCCGAAAGACCCTTTTCCCGTGCCAAAGATTGATTAGCTGGTGGACGCCACGAGTGGGCACTCGAGGATGAGCTTTCTGGACGCTTTCCAAGGGTATCACCAAATCGCCATGGCGCCCGAGGATCAAGAAAAAACGGCGTTCATCTCCTCGGAGGCCAATTATCACTACACGAGGATGCCTTCGAACTAAAGAACACCGAGGCCACCTACCAACGAATGATAACAAGAATGTTCCGAGACAAGATAGGGTACACGGTCGAGGTGTACATTGACGACATGGTGGTGAAGAGCAAACAGGAAGCCCTTCATACGGGGGACCTCCAGGCGGTTTTCGAGGTTCTCCGACGGCACAAGTTGCGCCTTAACGCGGAGAAGTGCACATTTGGCGTTGGGGCTGGGAAGTTCTTGGGGTACCTGATCAGTATACGGGGAATTAAGGTCAACCCTGACTAGATAGAAGCTGTGAGAAGACTGAAGCCACCGAGCAACCCGAAGGAAGTGCAAATATTAACCGGGATGCTAGCAGCCCTTAATGGTTCATCTCAAAATTCGCAGATCGCTGCCGACCATTCTACCAACTACTGAAGAAATGGATTGGATTTCGGTCGAGTGAAGAGTGTGATGTAGCCTTTGTGGATCTGAAGAATTATTTGGCGCGGGCGCCCATGCTTACGGCACCAGAGCCAGGTGAGGATTTATTCATGTATCTGGCGGTATCCGAGCATGCCGTGAGTGCTGTGCTGCTAAGGGACAAAGGAATCCAGCAACTTGTGTACTACATCAGCAAGACTCTAGTCGACGCCGAGACGAGATACTTGCCCTTGGAGAAGCTCGTGTTAGCCCTAATACACACTACCAGGAAGTTGCCGCACTATTTTCAAGCTCATACTATATACATCCTGACCGAGTACCCATTACAGTCGCTATTAAAGAGGTCGGATTTTACTGGCCGAGTAGCCAAATGGGGAACTCGACTTGGTTCCTTCGACATATGGTACAGACCTCGAAGCTCGGTGAAGGGCCAGGTCCTTGCAGATTTTGTCGCCGAGTTTTCGCCCAAGGAGAAGGGGGAGATGGTTTGCCGACTAGAGGCTCGCCTGTGGAAGGTATTCGTGGATGGCGCGTCGAGCTCCACGGGTGCCAGTTCGGGGGTTGTTATAATCACCCCAGAAGGAATACGGCTAGAGCACTCGTTTAGATTGGGTTTCAGGGCATCCAACAACGAGGTAGAATACGAGGCTTTTCTGGCCGGACTAAGGACAGCTTCGAGCTTGGGGGCCCGGGAGGTTGAACTATATTCGGATTCGCGTCTGGTGGTTAATCAGGTGCTGGGCAGTTTTGAAGCCCGAGATCCCCGGATGAAAGCGTACCTAGAACAGGCGAAACTAGTTATGGCCGGCTTCAACACGGTGAAGGTTTTTCAAGTAGCCCGAACACAGAACAGACACGCCGACTCCCTCGCCACGTTGGCATCATCAGTAATCGAAGAGATACTATGGCAAATCAAAGTCGAGCTTATTCCAGAGCCAAGCGTCAGGGTAATGAGTGATTCGGGAACGACAGGGATCAATGTCACGGCCATCGCAGCCCTTACCCCGTGCTGGATCAACCCGATTATTGACTTTCTGGTTGACGACCGTCTACCGAGTGACGAGAAGGAGGGCATCAGGATTCGTAGGGCGGCTCCTCGGTATTGGTTGGCGGAAGACCGGACTTTGTATCAAAGGTCCTTCGGAGGGCCGTACCTCTTGTGCTTACGCCCGGAGAAGGTGGGCGAGCTCTTGGCCGAGCTCCATTCTAGGGTGTGCGGCGGCCATATCGGGGGATGTTCATTAGCACACTGAGCGATGACCTAGGGGTTTTGGTGGCCTTAGATGCAGAAAGATGTTGCCGATTACATGCTTAAGTGTGAACAATGTCAGAAGCACGCCCCTCTGATCCATTAGCCCGCGGGCCACCTAAACCCGATCAGCAGCTCTTGGCCTTTTGCACGATGGGGTCTGGACATCATCGGCCCATTCCCTCGGGCGACGGGTGGTCGAAAGTTCGTTTTGGTAGCCGTCGACTATTTTACCAAGTGGGCGGAGGCGGACGCTTTGGCCAACATACAAGATGTGGAAGTAAAGAAATTTTTATGGAAGAATATCATCACCAGGTTCGGGGTGCCGAACACTATCATATCGGACAACGGGCTACAGTTTGACAGTCGGGCGTTTCGAGAATTTTGCGGTGGTCTCGGTATCAAAAATAGGTACTCAACTCCCGCTTATCCACAGGGCAACAGTCAGGCCGAGGCCGTGAATAAGGTGATTGTGAGTGGGCTGAAGAAAAGGCTAGAGGGTGCGAAGGGAAACTGGGCCGAGGAACTTCCCAAAGTCTTGTGGGCATATCGCACCACTCCTAGACGGTCCACCGGGGATACCCCTTTCTCTCTCACTTACGGAGCGGAAGCTGTGATCCCTACCGAGGTGAATCTATGCAGTGCGTGAGTAGCGGGGTTCCATCACGCCCAAAACGACGAAATGATGGTAGGATATTTGGACAAGATGGAGGAATACCGCGAAATGGTGACAATACGGCTTGCGGAATATCAGCAGAAGCTCACCCAGAGATACAACCGAGGTGTAAGAACGAGGGAGTTTGTTGCCGAGAATTTGGTTCTCAAAAGAGCCGTGGGCAACATACGGGACACTAGCGCCAGGAAATTGGCGCAGACATGGGAAGGGCCCTACGGGGTCACTGCAATGGCCGGCACCGGGGCTTACTTCTTGGAAGACCTAGATGAGAGACAGCTGCCCCGACCGTGGAACGTCCATAATCTCAAGAAGTACTATCATTGATGGGCAATACGCCGAGCATCAAGTTAACCGCAACCTATTGTATATGTTTTGTTAGTTATACTAATGATGTTTCTCATGCAGATCCGTACCGTTCTAACCCTAATCCTCGGTTCGATCCCAATCACCAAGCATGGTTCATTCTTAGCCGATTATTCTAAGAACAGAAGTCTGATCCCCGGTTAGATTTCGATCACCGGGCAAGTGGAAACCTTAACTATTTGCCCTAAGGACAGAAGCCTGATCCTCGGTTCGATCTATCGCCGAGCAGGTGGAAACCTTAACGGCCCGTTCTAAGGACAGAAAGCCTGACCCTCGGTTCGATCCCTATCACTGAGCAGGTCGAAACCTTAAGGGTTCGAGGACAAAAGCCTGACCCTCGGTTCGATCCCTATCACCGAGCAAGTGGAAACCTGAACGATTCACTCTAAGGACGGAAGCCTGAACCTCGGTTCGATCCCTATCACCGAGCAGGTGGAAACCTTAAGGGTTCAAGGATAGAAGCCTGACCCTTGGTTCGATCCCCATCACCGAGCAGGTGGAAACCTGAACGATTCCCTCTAAGGACAAAAGCCTGACCCTCGGTTCGATCCTATCACCGAGCAGGTAAAAACCTTAGTCATTTCATTCTAAGACAGAAGCCTGGTCCTCGGGTCGATCCATCTCATAGAGCAGGTGGAAACCTTACCCATCCTTAGGATGAAAGCTTGTTCATCAGTTCGGTCCTGTCACCGAGCATGTGGAAACCTTATCATAGCCAAACACATCACAATACAGAGGCAACCAACGAGAATTCATTACTCGGTCAATGCAAAAACACAACACGATAAAGCATTCGTATTAAGACATAAAACTCAAACTAACATTTTGTTGCCAAAACTCGGCAACTCAAAATAAAGAAAGTACAACATAAATAAATTATCTCGTCACCACAACCCGGTGCCATAGGCAATTCCGTTCATTTAAATTCTCAAAAAGAAGGAAAAATAATGCAGGGTTGGCTTTTAAACTTAGATATCCGCCGCATGAGCGGGGGATGCATTCTCTTGAGGGCGTTGGTCGGCATAAGGGGTTGGCAACTGGACGTCCTCCTCGGTTCGGTCCCCAACATGAGGGTTGCTGGTCCCCTCCATATTGGTCGGCACTGCGTGAGAGTCAATGGCGTTCACCAGTTCCCTCATGCTGAACGTCTCTTCTTCGTCAATAACAAGGGGTGTAGGCTGCTCGGTGTGGGGGATACTCGGGAAAAGGGATCTTGCTGCAATCCCTCAATGGAGAATCCTCGGGAATCCCCAAGGCTTGAAGAGCGGCGAACCAACCCTCCTCATATCCGAGCTTGTGGGCCTGGTGAATGACCGGCTCCGCTGAATTCTCGGCATCTGCGAACCCCTCGTTATACCACTTGTTTTCATAAGCCTCCAGCGCCGCCTTTGAATTGGCCAATTGTCCTTCCAACATGGTGTTTAAACTCTGAGCCTCCGCCAATTTAAGCTCGGTGCCTCCCAGTTGCAGTTCCAGCTCCTCAGACTTTGTTTCGGCAAGAACCTGGGCCTTCGCGGCTGTAGCAATTTTACTCTCTGCCTCCTCGGCAATTTTCGACTTCTCCTTCACCGTAGCCTTGGCGACGTCCTTCAGGGCCTTCTCCCGCTCAACGTCCTCGGCTAAATCCTTCATCCTGCCGTCCACAATGTGTGACATTTGTGCAACCTGACCACACAAAATTCAATTTATAAGGTAAAATGGAAAGTACATGTAGATGAGCAAATGGGAAACCGAGAACGGGAAAGAAAAACGAAACAGTTACCGCTATGGCGTGCCACTGCAATCGCCTCCCCAAAAACTCGTCCGTTGACTCTGTAAAAGCATGCAAGTCCTCGGGCAAAAGCAAGCCGCGCGCCAGACTCTGCGTGACACGGCCCCCATGGCCTTTGTCCCATACTCGCGCATTAGCTGTTGCTGGAAGGGGCTTGCCGCCGAGTTGGAAGGAGGGTCGCCACTCCATCGGAGCCCGGGAACTGGACGCCAAATTTACCCCGGTCTATATAACCGGCACCCGAATAACGATACCTGTTGACGGCATGCGGGGCACGTCGCCCGAGCTCGTCTGTGTCTGTTCGACCATTCACGGCCTTTTTTGGACACATATTGCCGGGACAGCTGGGGGCGATGCATCTTGGCCGGGGGTTCGTTGCTGCTGCGTGGCCGGCTGGGCACTCGGGACAAAGCGTTCGATCGTCATTTTCCTCCTGGCCACCATGGCGTCACCTTGGTCGGACTCTGTCTCAGAAGAACTGACGGACTCTGCGGCCGCTTCTTCTGTCACCCGAACAGTAACCTCGGGCTCTACAGGTTTCTCGGGCTGAGCAGGAACTTAGTGCTGGATTTGCTCGTGGGCACGTTTCTTACGCTCGGCAGATACGCGCTCGGCGGATTCATCACGTATTGGCTGTCGCTCGTCGGAGCAAATGGGCTGGGGGCCGAGATCACGTGCCTCGCCTACAGTTAGCTTTGGTGGAAGGAAGTTTGCATGCCGAACGTCGATATATGAGAGGAGAGGGCTGTCAACTAACAAAGCTTGGCTGAACGCCTGCCAAGTTGAGTAGACGGGATTGACACCGAGGATAAGGTGAGACGCTCGGAGTTGTCCGTTCGAGTGTACGAAGATTTCCAACCTGAGCACGAAATTCAGGTCCCGAACGTGCACCACTCTGAGGTCCGGCTTGAATCTTTTGCCCTCTGCACAGAGGAAATAAGGGTTAGTGATTACATACCCGGACCAAAATCAAAAGAGACCAAAGTAGATAAAGGTTAGTCACCGACCAACGTCGCGCGGTGAAAATGCACAGGGGATCTCCTCGGCAAACCAGTTGCCGCTCACTCGAACGAAATCTTTAGGCGAATTTCGGTTTGAATCTGGTAGGCATGAAATGAGCCGTACCCTTACATCCCTAGTCTTTATATAATAATCCGACTCGATATTGCCACACAAACTATACATCTGATTAATGTCAAAATGATTTAGTTGTAACCCGTACAACTGGTTCAACCTACTCAGGCAACTCACTACCCGGTAAAAGTTGGGAGGGAGTTGGGAGGGGCAAAGGCCGTAAAATCTAAGGGTACTAAGAATTAGAGGGTCTACCGGGAACCTGAGCCCACCCTCTAGAATGGCCATCAAGGGAAGGAACACCGTGTTTTCACCACGGCGCCTTTGGATGTCAATATCGCCCATATTACAGTTGGCAATGTCTACGTCCCTAGGGACATTATAGGCATCCCTAAATCTAGCCAGAGCGTTTGTGGAAGAAAGGAGGTAAGAGTAACTCATTTTTCAAAACGAGTGTTTTTAAAAAGAAAATAAATACTATGATTATCAAAGAATAGAATGAAATGGCCAAACAGAAGAAGGAAGAAGAGGGAAAGGAACTTACTGTGGGCTCTAAGGAGGAAGTGTGTTTTGGGCCAGAAGATGAACCACGAAGGAGGGATGCTCGGCAGAGTAAGATATTGAAAAGTGAGGAATGCAAAAGTGAGGGTCAGTGACAAGAGCGACTATTTATAGGCGTAAGGAGTGAAGTGGGTAACATTAAATAACCCACTGGCAAGAAATCCACGCTGACCGCTGCTTGAACTGCCACGCGCGTAACGCATCGGTTCACGAACCGTCAGACAGTGATGACGGATAGGCCGTCAATCAATTCCAAATGCGTCTTTTGAGGCACGCATTAATGCGCCCATCAACGGTCGGGCACTAACCCTTCGACTTCCCAGACGGGTAATTACCCCTTATGATCCTTGATTCACCCCCGAGAATAGGGAGCGAATCAAAGGGGGGCTATTGTACGGCCCCCGCATTGGGGCCCGTTTTGGGCCTTGGACCCTGCCTGAGTGCATGGCCCATAAGGCCAGTCTCCCTCTACCTAGCGGCCCACCCTAGAGCCACACGTGATGCGGGCCCAGACTTTGCCTCTTCATCATTTCTCGGCAATACTTTCCCGAGCAGTGATAAATATTCGACTCTTGGAACACCCCGCCCTATACCTACTCGGCCATGCCTCGGAGAGGCACCGCTGCCAAGAACTATCGTGGAAGTGGAAACCAAGTTCCAACGCCATCCTCACCGATTCCCACTCCCACCTAACCACCCACTTACGATCGATAATACTGGACCGCCGGTTGCACTTATCAGCGAGTAATCATAACCTCTCCACTAACTATA
This sequence comes from Quercus suber, assembly GCF_002906115.3. Taxonomy (NCBI): domain Eukaryota; kingdom Viridiplantae; phylum Streptophyta; class Magnoliopsida; order Fagales; family Fagaceae; genus Quercus; species Quercus suber. Next base: position 190,794 of record NW_027069831.1, read on the forward strand.
GGCTATAAATACAAGAAGTTTTGAGAAGACAGGGGTTGGAGAATTAACTGTAAAAGGAGAGTAAACAGAGAGGGAGCAGTGAGAAGGTGGTTCGGACCCTCGAGGAAAGAAAAGTGATCTCATTGAGTCTTAGTGTCAAGAACGACCCAGTGTAGGAAATCCAAACCCACTATACAAGTAAGTTGTGAGCCCAAGTGAGGCCCAGCCCAACAGGCTTCAGTTTTGGGTGCGCACAGGTTTAATTGTGGAATAAAATTTAAATTCAAGTAAAAAAAATATTAAAATAATGAAATATAAATTTATGAGGTTTCAAAAGCTTATATAACACATATCATAATGTCAATCAAAAGTCAAATGTTTTTAGTTTTATATATATCATAAATTATAAATTGGGTGAAAAATTCATTTTAGTCCCTACATTTTCAAGCGATTCCCACTTTGGTCCATAACTTTTTTTTTCACTGATTTTAGTCCCTATCTTGGAAAACGTGTCATTTTAGTCCCTAACGTTACATCAGTGACGAAAATTGCATAGCTGGCAAACGAAAAAAATTAAAAATATTAAAATAATGCAGACTGTGTCCACGTGACTTGCCACGTCAGCCTCTAAATTAAACAAAATAATTTATTAATTTTAACTAAATTAAAAAAATTAAAAACAGAAATAAAAACCAAACCAGCAAGAACAACAAATTTCAAACCCAACAAGAACAAGAACAAGACCAACAAAACACAAACCCAGCAAATTTAAAACCCAAAAAATTAAATTCAAACCCATATTTCAAACCCCCACACCGCCAAAACATCAAACACAAAAATCAAATCCAGATTTTCGGCCCCCAAACTCAAAACTCAAAACCCAAATTTTCTTATACTTTCTGAGAAACCAAACACAAACCTCAGATCCAAACCATAGATTAACCTAGAAAAAGTTTAAGAAGAAGAAGAAGAAGGGTGTGAAAGAGGGTTCAAATGCAAGAAGAAAGTTGGGAACTTTTGGTGTGTCCAAGCTTCAATAGCTACTCTTCTGATAAACTTGTGGACGTAGCCGCTAAAGTGACCTGCGAGTTTGATCATCGTGATCACGATGATGAGGAAGCGTTCGAGTTCGTGTCCATTCATAAAGCCGAGGACGACATGGTCGTGTTGGACAGTTGTATTTGTCCGATTTTCCCGGTCTTCAATCGCGACCTCCTTCTGTCTGATCAGAACCCCACCAAAAGTCAACAAATTACCGACAGCCAGGATTTGAAGAACAGAGAAGAAGAAGAATAAGAAGAAGAAGAAGAAGATGAAGATGAGTATGTGCGGTGTCTTCGTGTTGAACCCTCTTTCACACCCTCTTTCTGGTTTGGTTTCATCTCTATGGTTTGGATGTGAGGTTTGTGTTTAGTTTCTCAGAAAGTATAAGAAAATTTGGGTCTTGAGTATTGAGTTTTGGGGTCGAAAATCTAGATTTGATTTTTGTGTTTAATGTTTTGGTGGTGTGGGGGTTTGAAATATGGGTTTGAATTTAATTTTTTGGGTTTTAAATTTGCTGGGTTTGTGTTTTGTTGAACTTGTTCTTGCTAGGTTTGAAATTTGCTGGGTTTGAAATTTGTTGTTCTTGCATTTGGTTTTTATTTCTGTTTTTAATTTTTTTATTTAGTTAAAATTAATAAATTAACTTTTTTAATTTAGAGGCTGACGTGGAAAGCCACGTGGACACAGTGTGTATTATTTTAATATTTTTAATTTTTTCCGTTTGCTAGCTGTGCAATTTCCTTCTTTGATGTAATGTCAAGGACTAAAATGAGACACGTTTTTCATGATAGGGACTAAAATCAATGAAGAAAAAGTTAGATACCAAAGTGGGAATTGCGTGAAAACGTAGGAACTAAAATGGGTTTTTCGCCTATAAATTATTGATATAGATTATAAATTAGAGATTTAATTGATTATCATGATATGGCCAAATCAACCTACCCATTTTATAATGGATGGAGAGGATCTTAGGTACATAAGAGCTTTAAGAAAATTCTTTAACTGTATGAAACTACAATTTTTTTTTTGCTCTAATGACAGGATTGGAACACTGTAGGAAACAACATTATTTTTGTGGTGTATACAAGTTCTTTAACCATTTCAACCGAAGGAAGAGCCACACCAATGTAGGGTACGAGGTTTTTTTTGTTGTTGAAAATTTCGAGGTTGGACATTGAAGTGTCAATTCCCAGCGGAATTTTAACTCTTCTATTTTTGTTAGACTATGAATATGTTTGATATCCGCTTATTTTGCTAAAATTAAAATTTTTTTACTGAAAGTATTGTAAATAAAGGTAAAAGTTAGCTGAAATAGTATAGTGAGACCCATGAATAGTACTAAAAAGTGTAGTGGGACTCATAAATAATAGTAAAAATAAGCTGAATAATAAAATAAGTTGGTAAAATTAATCATGCCAAATAAACAATACTACCTGTGATTGCTAATTCAAGGTTTTAGTCCAGGATTAGGATTTTGATTTTCACACTCCACTATTTCACCTTTACTTTTATGTGTTAACATGTCAACATTTTCACTTCAATTGAGGACAGAGAAATGTTATATTCATAATATTTTCATAGTATTTTCATAATAAATTCGAAGGGGTAGCTAGGTTGTTATTGTTATGAGTAAGCAAAAAAATAATTTAAATTGTGGATTCAAATTAGAAGTAATAATAACTTATCACCTATGATTTATTGTGTAAATATTGTAGGCGTATTATTTCTTATTATGGATGTTGTAGGGCTGTAAACGAGCCGAGCTTTGTTGAGTAGTGAATGTTCAAGCTCGGCTCAACAGCAAAAATAAAATGTTCAAGCTTGGCTTGAGCTTGATACAAGCCTACAAATAATATTCAAACTTGAGCTCGTTATAAAGTATAAAAGCTTGATCTCGGCTTGGCTTGGCTTGATTCATTAGTCAAGCCAAGCTTGAGCTCAATACAAGCCCAAACTCGAGCTCAATACAAGCCCAAACTCAAGCTCAATATCATGCTTTTGAGCTTGAGATCCAACATAAGTATATTATCAAGCCTATATCAAGTTTATTATCTAGCCTATTTGGTTTGGATGAGTGGTCTCAACTTATAACTAATTAAAGTTTTAGAACGATATGAGTTTACTTATCAAATTAATATCAATTTTATTACCAAACTCATAAATAAGCCTAGACTCAACTTGTTTTGTTACTTTTGCATTGAGCCTTGGTATTCATGAGTATTTTCATGACCAATATTTTTTACTCGAGCTCGGCTCATTTATTAAACAAACCTAAAACTAAAGCTTAAACTTGACTTGTTTATAAACAAACAAACATGAACAAGCTTTTTATCGAGTCAAGCCCGAGTTATTTATGAACGGTTTGATTCATTTATAGCCCTAGGATGTGTATATGAAATAGTAGATGTGAATTGGTGCGAAAGAATATATTCCTTAGGCCTGTTTGGATTAAGGGAGAAGGGAGAGGAAATGGATGAGAGTAGAGTATAGTTGGCCAAAAATATACTAATTTTCAACGATTTCTCCTCTACTCCTCCTTTGCCCCTTTTTAATTCAAACGGGCCATTAGTCTATACTTTATAGTCAATTAACAATCTGAAAATATAAGCTTATTTTTTTTTATCAGTTGTTTACCAATTTTTAATTGCTGAAAAGACGCAAAGTTGGACTGTTTTTTTGCTACAGTACTACCACATGTAGAATTGCAATTTCAAGCTTATAGTTAATGTGCAAATTGCAAATATAAGCTTATTTATTCATTACTTTATCATTTTATTTTGCTTGGAAGTCGCGAGGTTGAATTTTTTTTCTTATGTTTACACTACCAGAGTACTTGGTTAGTTGGCTGAGTTGAATTTGTAATAAATTTAAACTTTATCATGTGGTTTATTAGTTGGATGTGCATCTTCATTTGCATCTATGCACTCTTAGAATCCTATGACAAAGCCAATTTCTGCCTCTCTTTGCTTTGCCTCTGGCTTGTAAAATGCTTCCTAATTGAGTTAAGCAGGTTCAATTTACTTCTTGTAAATACACATTCATGTCTCTCTAAGATATACACATATTTTAAACTACTTATAGTTTGCTTTAATATTTACATTTCTAAACAGCTAAAATTAAATTATGTTATATGTAATGATATTTGCTTACTTTTCATGTCTAGCTCGAATGAGACTCTTCCCCTTATAAGCGTAGTGTCAATAGTGGCTAATAGGTTGTAACTCACTAATTTCTTTTCCATTTTTTTAGGGATCCAAAGGCAGAACTTTATGGTACTGTTCGTGGGCTCTATACATATTTTAGAGGCTGATTCATTCTTCTAGACGTTGTATCGTTGATAAACTTTAGTTGTGAGTTACCTTGGGCATCCACAAGGGAACGGTTCAAGGTAAATTTCTTTGGCTCTAGACATAATTTAATTTTACACATGCACACACACAAACTCTCTCTCTCTCTCTCTCTCTCTCTCTCTAATATATTTTTGGCCCTTAATATTTAGGGTTAACATTTCAAAATTTCTATTTGGCATGTAAGGACATTTACATTAATGGTGCTAAAATTGCTTAAAAGTTATTTTAGTAACCAAAAAAAAAAAAAACTACATCAACTATGTTAAAACTAAAAATTTTAACAATCAAGTTATAATAAACTGCCATCTTTTACACTTTACCATACCTCCAAAAATATAATATATATATATATATATATACTCCCTCCGTCCCATTTTTTTTGTCCTGTTTGAAAAGTCAAACTTTTTAAAGGAATATCATTTATTGTCTTGTCTATCTTTTAAAAATGTATAAGTTTCCAAAATTACCCTTAAAAAAATTTATCAAAAAATTGAATTAGTAAATTAATAAGGGTATAATAGGAATATTAGTAAATTAATGACTTTTATTTTTAGAAACAAGACAATATTTTGGGACATCTCAAAATGGAATAGAGGACAAAAAAAATGGGACGGAGGTAGTATTATTTCATTCTCTCCCCTCTTCCCTTTTAAATTTTTTTTTGGCTTTCTTTCTATTTCTTTTCAGCATCTCCATGTCTCCCTTTTTGTTCTTTTTTTTCTCTCTCCTCTGTCTCTTCTTCTCGTCCTCTTCTCTTGCCTTTCTTTTTCTCTTCAACGTCTCCATGTCTGTCCCTTTCTTCTTCTTTTTTTTTTTTTCTCTCTCCTCTCTTGCCTAACTCCTCTAACTCAAAATCAGGACGGCTGAGATCAGTGACTACGTGGGCATGTCGTGGAGGTTGAGATCGGCGACAGTGTGGGTAGCTCAATTTGTGGGTCTCGCAATGGTTCGGTGGATGTGGATGGGTTCCGGCAGGTGTGGCTGGGTTTGTGATTTGATTTGCGGTGTTGGGGTTTCTGATTTGTAGGGGTTGTGGCCCTTGTGGGTGGCAGTGGTGGTCTTTTTGTGTTTGATGGGTTGCAATTTGGAGGGGCTGTGATTGTGGGTGGAGGTGGCTGTGGTTGTGGTTGTGAATGTGGATGTGCGGTGGTTTCCATGGCTGTGGCAGTGGTTGTATGGGTGGTTGTGGTTGCAGCTGTTATTTATTGTATTATTTATATTATTTTAATGTATTGAATACTAAAATAAATTTTTTGGTATTAGTGGTTGTTATAGGTGGTTGTGGTTGTAGCTGTTATTTATTGCATTATTTATATTATTTTAATGTATTAAATGCTAAAATAAATCTCTTGGTATTTTGTAAAGGGAGTTGGTAAATTATTTTTTTTTTCTTTGAAGCTAGATTATTTTTATTTTGGTCCTTGATGTTTTATAAGTTTCATTTTGGCGCTTAAAGTTTCGTTCCGTTTTCAAAATGGTCCATCTCTATTATTAGTCTCACCATTAAGTACAAAATAGGCCCTAACATGTCACCCAGTTAATCAGTGTCAATTGTTCTCCTGACATGTCACCCATTTTTGTGCTACAATAAGCCACGTCAGCACGAAAATCAACACTAATCCAAATTTACATTTCCCTTTGATTTCCTCGGTGGCCAAACATCAAATAATAAACTTCACTATTCAAGCAAAAGTTTATAATTTGATGTTTGAATGACATTTTGTGTGTTATACTATGAGGCCGTTTGGACTCAGCTTTGCTGGGTCCACGTTTTGCGTTTTGCATTTTTTTTTTTTTTTTTTCGGAAAGTGAACAGTAAAATCATATAATTTTACTGTATAAGAGACAAAAAACACTGTTTATGTACTGTTTGGTACTGCTCACGCACTAAAAAATATTAAAAATTGGTCCCATGGTACTATTTACATATTTAAAAATTATTTTGCTACAGTATTTTCAGTTTTCAGTTTTCAGTTTCAGCAACAATAAGTTCAATCCAAACGGACCCTATGTAGTTCTAATGGTTGCATTTTTTGTGTTTTACTCGCACCCTACATAGGATAAAAGTCAATAACTGATTTAATGTTTGCCATGTTTTATCCAGCAATAATCATGACATCGAGTGGCAATTACCCAAGAATGGTGGAGGAGATGCAGTGCAAGAAGCAACAACAACAACAACAACAACAGCAGCATCGAAGACATATATTCTTGACCCAAGGGAGAAGTTCCTTCAAGGGTGGAATGTAGCCTTTGTGTTGTCATGCGTGACTGCAGTAGCACTGGATCCATTGTTCTTTTACCTTCCTGTGATCATTCAAGACAAGAAGTGCATTTGGTTCGACAATAGATTGTGGATCACAGTTCTAGTTTTGCGATCCTTCTTCGATTTCATTTATCTAGTGCATATTATATTGCAATTTCGCACTGGTTTTATAGACAAAAAGCTTCTGAAAAGTGGAAAACCCGAGTTAAATACAAATGCTAGGAAAATAGCTAAGAAGTATTTGTGGCCACGCTTAATATTCGACATTCTAGCTATTCTTCCCATCCCACAGGTAAGGGAGACCTTAGCTTATTGTTACTTAAATCTTGTTGCTGTTTAGGACTTTTTTTCTTTTTTGGGGAGAAATTTTGTGCATGCTATTGTCTTGTTCTATCTAATGATTCGTTTGGTTTTTTTCCTCTTGAAAAAAGAAAAAAAAAATTGGCAATACTCTAGAGGAAAGTTGGATACAGTACAGAACATAATCCTATGCGGCTAAAGATGGGTAGTTTCAAAATTTTGTGTTGAGTATAAATCGTGTGAGTAAAGCCCTTATATTAAATAACAATGACAAAATCAGAGGAGTTAATATAATATAGTTAAGTCCAATCCAATCCCATAAGCTTATAGTGTTCTTATATATTGGAGAATTTGAAGTTAGGTCTCCCCAACATTTTGTATGTATAAACATTTTTTTTTTTTTGGCAACATTAATTAGTTTTCTAGTTAACATAATATTGCACGTATAATGAAGTAATAAACATGTAACATTTATTTTATTTTTATATTAAGAAAAAGTCAAGTATAATATTTGACTTTATACCCAAAAAATTGTCAAAAGTAGGTTTGCAACAAAAAAAGATATAAAGTAACTCCCAGACACCCATTACCACTATTTTCTTTAAATTATCATTGTACTGCACACGGATTTTTTTTCCAATTAACACGAAATTTCTTTTAATCTTTTGTGCAGGTGGTAATTCTGACTATTTTTTCAGAAATGAGAAGCACGAAAACTTCAAATAAAGTGAAACTCTTGAACACTATTGTTCTTTTCCAATATGTGCCAAGGGTATCTCAAATCTACCTATCCTGGAAGAAACTAACAAGAAATGACAAGAAGTTTGATAGAATCATACTGGTCAAAGCGTCATTGAATTTCATACTATACATCCTTGCTGGTCATGTAAGTTTGGTTAAGGAGTAACTTCGTAATCATTAAACTTATATTGGCAAGTTTTGATGTTTATCGATGTTTTGTTGACTTTGATAAGAAATTAGATTTCAAATGAACCAACATACAAAAAAACAATCATTATAGATTCTAAAGATTTCATTTTATTAAGGCCAAAATATATTGTTAGTCCCTACAAAATTTACCAAGTAAGCACTTTAAGTTCCTAAAGTTTTAAATGAGTACCATCAATCCTTAAAGTTTAAGGATGAGTGCCATTGGTCCTTTTATTATGCGTCGTTAGTCTCATTGCCTATATATTAATGGAACAATGACCTGATAATTTTCAATTGATTGACAATGTTTTTATGTTAAAAAATTACACATGACATAACATAAAACACATGACCTAGGGAAGACCAAAATCAAACCCGTTTCAAATTGGTCTTCCCCAAACCAAATTAAGCCCTAACCCACCCCCACCTCCTATGACGGCTTCTTCTCCACTTGAAAATAGAAAGAGGAATTGTACATATGTTTTACCCAATTCTAAAAATGTAATAGAACACAAAGTTCTCTATAGTGAGAGGTCTTGTTGTTGGGTTACTAGTGTGAGTGAAGTTTCACATTGAATAATAATGAAAAGAATGAATATTTAATATAACATAATTGAACCACCGCGCACTCTTGGTGCTATAGTCACTCCACAAATATTAAGCGTTTGTGGGGTATAGGGTGTGGGGTGTGGGGTGTGGGGGGCAAGGACTAGAGTTTAAGTTTTCAAGAGGGAGCTTTACATATATATATAAACTTAGATTATGTTAGAATAGAATTTCTATCTTGTATAAAAAAAAAATATATATAACATAATTGAGCACATATCCATTAAGTTTTGCCTTTTGGGTTAATGTGTTGCTCTATATGTTATATTAATTAGTTAAAGAAGCTCTCCAAGGTATTTATCTTTCCAACACCTGTATCCTTAGTGAGTGAAACTCATTTGATCTTGCATTCCTCAAACGCAAGGATCTTTCCAAATCATGTATAATATAGTGTTCTACTCTATGTACTTGTTTTATTTTTCTTTGCTACTTTTAGGTTCAAACCCATGAGTTATTTGCATGTCACGTTCAAATAGAATGTCTTAGCAAAATGCTTAGGATGCCTTCGTGCCTAATCTATGCAAAATAAGCACCTTATCCAACAATGGTAGATGATCCTGCATAATTTCCTAAGTATTTTTCCACCGGTCCTGAATTTTTAGAACATCTACTTTCGTTGATCAAGAATGATTTATTTCTAATACATATCTTAAAATCTTTCAAAGATATTAATTAGAAGTTTCATCTCTACATAATTCTCTATTTTTCTATATTATTTTTTCTTGTTGCAACAATTAATGTTATTTGGTTTGGACATCTATAGAATTTATTCACGATGTTTAATAATTTTATGGTCTTTTAGGTATTGGGAGCCTTTTGGTATTTCTTCTCTTCTCAACGACTAGCGGCTTGTTGGCACATAGCATGTGAATATCATAATAAGACATGTGGTAGAAGTTCATTTAACTGTGACCAAAATTTTGGAAATCTCTCTTTTATAGATGATATTTGCCCTATAAAGACCGAAAATACAACGTCGTTTAACTTTGGAATATTTCTTGAAGCCCTTCGATCTGGTGTCTTAGATTCCACAGATTTTCCACAAAAACTATTTTACAGTTTCTGGTGGGGCATGCGAAATTTGAGGTATGCACATATGCTATATTATATTCCTTATTAATCTATTTAGATATATTCTTAAATTTGATGGTTGCAAATATTAGGACTAAAATATATATATATATGATTTAGAATTTAAATAATTAGACTCTTCAATTTTTGCACCTAATAATTTATTTGCCACAAAAATTAGTAACTTAGATAAACATGTGGCAAAAAATTGAATTCTAATTGAAATCTAATTTAGAATTTAATTGATTTTGGATTCTTTGGTTTTTACACTCAATAACTAGAGTCTATAATCTACATTTTCAAATGAGAGCATGTCACTATATCTATATCCATAATATCTCTACTAGGCTCCAGAATAAATTATCCAATCACTGTATATAAAAAACAATTATAAGTTATCTTTCAGTAAGAATATCAAAACAAACAAAGCAAACTTATTCGTTTGCACTTAAAATGTACTGTAATATGTAAAAGGAACCTAAGAAAGGAGAATAAGAATGATATTTTTATCTTAATGTCACAAAAGCCGGTACCGGGCGTACCGGCCGGTATAGAAAAAAGTTTTTTTTTTTTTTTTTTTTAAGTTTTGTAATTTTTGAATTTTTGTTAGGGTAGAATGATAACTTATTTGCATTAACTTATTAGTATTATTTGTTTTCTTAGAATGCAATGGTAACTTTTAAACTTTCTATTTTTTATATTGTGTGTGTGTGTGTGTGTGTTTTTTTTTTTCTTTTAATTGATACTAAAGTCTAAAATTATGAATAATTAGTTTTGAATTGAGGAAATATTTTATGGTAAACTTTTATATTTATTATAATATATATACACACACATACATATATATATATTTATTTAAAAATATAAAAAATAGCGATAAACCCGAAACGGTACACCGGTATTGACCGGTATCCGAAATATACCGTACCACTGGGCAAACCGGTACAACTTCCGGTACGGTATTGACTCCCTTGGTTAGAATAGAATTTCTATCTTGTATAAAAAAAAAAATATATAACATAATTGAGCACATATCCATTAGGTTTTGCCTTTTGGGTTAATGTGTTGCTCTATATGTTATATTAATTAGTTAAAGAAGCTCTCCAAGGTATTTATCTTTCCAACACTTGTATCCTTAGTGAGTGAAACTCATTTGATCTTGCATTCCTCAGACGCAAGGATCTTTCCAAATCATGTATAATATAGTGTTCTACTCTATGTACTTGTTTTATTTTTCTTTGCTACTTTTAGGTTCAAACCCATGAGTTATTTGCATGTCACGTTCAAATAGAATGTCTTAGCAAAATGCTTAGGATGCCTTCGTGCCTAATCCATGCAAAATAAGCACCTTATCCAACAATGGTAGATGATCCTGCATAATTTCCTAGGTATTTTTCCACCGGTCCTGAATTTTTAGAACATCTACTTTCGTTGATCGAGAATGATTTATTTCTAATACATATCTTAAAATCTTTCAAAGATATTAATTAGAAGTTTCATCTCTACATAATTCTCTATTTCTCTATATTATTTTTTCTTGTTGCAACAATTAATGTTATTTGGTTTGGACATCTATAGAATTTATTCACGATGTTTAATAATTTTATGGTCTTTTAGGTATTGGGAGCCTTTTGGTATTTCTTCTCTTCTCAACGACTAGCGGCTTGTTGGCACATAGCATGTGAAAATCATAATAAGACATGTGGTAGAAGTTCATTTAACTGTGACCAAAATTTTGGAAATCTCTCTTTTATAGATGATATTTGCCCTATAAAGACCGAAAATACAACGTCGTTTAACTTTGGAATATTTCTTGAAGCCCTTCGATCTGGTGTCTTAGATTCCACAGATTTTCCACAAAAACTATTTTACAGTTTCTGGTGGGGCATGCGAAATTTGAGGTATGCACATATGCTATATTATATTCCTTATTAATCTATTTAGATATATTCTTAAATTTGATGGTTGCAAATATTAGGACTAAAATATATATATATATGATTTAGAATTTAAATAATTAGACTCTTCAATTTTTGCACCTAATAATTTATTTGCCACAAAAATTAGTAACTTAGATAAACATGTGGCAAAAAATTGAATTCTAATTGAAATCTAATTTAGAATTTAATTGATTTTGGATTCTTTGGTTTTTACACTCAATAACTAGAGTCTATAATCTACATTTTCAAATGAGAGCATGTCACTATATCTATATCCATAATATCTCTACTAGGCTCCAGAATAAATTATCCAATCACTGTATATAAAAAACAATTATAAGTTATCTTTCAGTAAGAATATCAAAACAAACAAAGCAAACTTATTCGTTTGCACTTAAAATGTACTGTAATATGTAAAAGGAACCTAAGAAAGGAGAATAAGAATGATATTTTTATCTTAATGTCACAAAGGTGATTTAAAGAACTAATTTCCTGATAGTCATTCAAAATTTGCAACATAACCACCTAAAAACACAAAATAAATCCTTAAAACAACAACCCTTCTGTGGATTTACTAGGACAGCACAAAATCATATAACAAAATTATAAATTGTACAAGGCGAGAGGAGTAGAATAACAAAAATATTCAACTATAAATGAAGTTGTGCGTTATACAACTATAAATGAACTTTTGCTCTATATATATGCCTTTGTGTGGCAGATTGTATAAGAAAGAGGGAAAGAGAAAAACAGTCTCCTTTGCTGTTAATGTACTGTGCATGTTTTCCTTGATTTCCACGATAAATCAGTTTCAATTTTCCTAGTCCTACATTTATTTTATCCCTTTATTTATTTATTTTATGCTTTATGACTTGTACTCTTATCTCACAAAAGTAGCATCTGCAAGTACTCTTCTCTCACATAATCTTTTGCTTCTAAGTTTAGTTGTAGTGGAACTCAACAATACCGATATCAAGTTCCACTTTATTTTTAAAAATATAATTTGCAAAGAACTCAATAGTTCAACTTGAAAAAAAAAAATTGTACAGAATACAATTTTTCTAATATCAAGTTTCACATGGCAATTTTTATTCATAAAAGCCACATCAGCACTTGCCACCATGGCAAAACACACATGGAATTCAATATTGGTAATATTGAGTTCTACACAGAACTCGATTTTTAAACTATCAAATTCCAAAAGGGTGGTATTTTGCCAAATAGTTTGGAAATAATGCTATTTTGCTAAGTTTTTCAAAAATAAGTGGTATTTCACCACTTTGCCTCTCTGATTCTTTGATGGGAGTGGACCTTGTTTGTGGAGTTGTGGTTATAATAGAGAAAGAAAGAGCCAATAGAGTGGAATGGGTCGAAGGAGCCTTTCATTCTTGGTTTTATCATTGTTGTTTTTGTTCATATCAATCGTAAGGGTCAGATTTGTTTTGATGCCAAACCTAGTCACTAGTCTTCATCAGATTCGGTGTTGCACTCTTGAGGACTTTGGATTCTTTGGGGAAGAACACATTCATATTGTTCTTCCGAAATTATATTCAAAAGAAAAAAAAATCTAATTATTTTATTTAATTAGATTTTAGGATTTATTTAAATTATTTTAAAGATTTTTTAAAGTTATTTTATTACATGTAATAAATAATCCCCATGTCACAATTTAATTGGGATGACTAATACATGTCATAAGCTGATATGGCATTTAACAGACACATTAGCAAAAAAAGTGACAAAGGGTTAACAATCCAAACAACATAGAACATTAAGGGGCACAATTAAAATTCTAAAACTTTAGAGTATAAAATCCAAATATTTCAAATTTTAAGGGTATGTTTTGCGTTTTACCCAAAAAAAAAAGAAATAGCAGCATGTGATAGAATTCGAGTTCAATATTAGTCTTCAATTTTGTTTTCTTCTTTTAGGCATGTGATTATGGTTTCTTTCTATTCATTTTTCTTTTCATTGAGAAATTTTCTCGTTAATGTAAGAGGATTGAATTATCCATTTCCCCAAAAAATTTTGCAGTCTGATTTTATTCATTGTCGTTGTTATAAATTTTTAACATTAATTATCATACATTATAGTTGTTCCATTTTTGGAGTTCCCTTGGTCAAAACCTCCAAACAAGTAACTATATATGGGAAAATTGCTTTGCACTTTGTATTTCCATCTTTGGCGTGATACTATTTCTATATTTCTTGGGAAATTTGCAGGTGAGTACCCAATTCTCTTTTCTCTTCTATTCTTTTTCTTTCTGAAAATTTTTAAGTCTCCTAGTTATGTGTGAAATTATGGGAAAAATGCTCGTACATCCCCTGAACTTTGAACTAGTGGTCAAAACACCTCCTAAACTTTTTTATTGACCAGTTTACTCCCTAAACTATACACATCTGCCAAATTATTACCTCAATTAGTTTCATGTTAAAACACTAACAGAATAAGAGCATGTGAGAATCATGTGAACTTCAAAAATTAGCTAAATTACTGTTTACACGATAGGAATTTAAAATTTTTATGGTGTAAAGGAGAGACTGGCCGGCAGAGAAGAGAGAGAGAGAGAGAGAGAGAGGCAGTAGATCCATCAGAGGAAAATTTTGAATCTTAGTTCCAACATAGATCGGACAACAAATACCTTACCATACCCAGGAAAAAAGCTAGCAGAGAAAGACTTGCCGAATTTTTTGCAGTTTCTTTTTTCAAATTGCTGGCATGGGGATTTTTCTAGGCAAGTTGTGTTGTTGCACAGCTGGGCCTCTCTTTGTAAACTTGTTTCTCTCTATAAACTCTTTTTTGTCTTTAAAAGAAGTTCTTAGATCTAGCTAAGAATGTATAAATGAAATCCATATATATTATCTTGTAAATTGCTTTATTCTTCTATGTTCATGAACAAATGAGTTAGTGAGACAAACAAATCAATTAAACAAAACCAAATTTGTGAAAGATAATCCAGCCAAAACCTCTCCATAGCTTTCATCTCTTCCAAGCGTAAACCAGCAATGAAAACCTAGATGGGCCACCCAATTCACTCTTCTCTGTGCGGGCCCACTCCCCATTATAGAGATTTCCTCAAGAAGACCCTGCTGAAGACCACATAGAAACTGAAGGTGATGACAAACTCTTCCTCATCATCTTTCTCCATTCAATCCCACTCATAGAAGAAAATGATATTTTCTTATGCTTCTACTCTCTCTCTCTCCTCTGCGGTCAGTCTCTTCTTTTTATGATTTAGTTAGTTTTTAAAGGTAACATGCTTCTCACGTGCTCTTATTTCGTTAGTGTTTTAAAGTGAAACTAACTGAAGTATTAATTTGGTAAGTGTGTATAATTTAGGAAGTAAATTGGCCAATAAAAAAGTTCAGGGGGTGTTTTGGCTACTAATTCAAAATTGAAGGAGTGTATGGGCATTTTTCCGTGAAATTATTTAGTACATTCAATATATTACATTTTCCTCTCATATAAAAATAAGCTTCATATATGGATCCATCCACAAGATTCATGTTTATGTGAGAGAAATTTGTTATACACTAGATGTAGATGCACATAATGAAGACGAGAGAGTGATTTGTAGATAGGAACTAGGAAGTATGACACATCATTATTATTAATAATAATAAATTCTTGAACGAAAAACATATGAGTTTGGAAATTCGATTATACATGAGAAAATTGTTAGACATCCCATGATGCCCATCCTTTTTTACTGACTCGTGTTGACCAATAAGTAGGAAAAAAAAAAAAAAAAAAACATTAACTTCTAGTTTTCAAGGTAAGTGTTCCATCATGATATGTTTACATAAAAAATGATGCAAACAGGCAACGTTTTAAGAAACCAAGGTTTATCAATATGTGAGCGTCAGGATGTACTCGAAATCCCATTCTAACCTAAGATAACCAAGTGTCTATTTCACCTAGATTAGAAGAAATTCGGCCCATTTCTTGGTGAGGGTAAGGGTTCAATTTATTGAGCATATCACCCTTGGTTGTAAAGAGGCAAGAAGAAATTTTCACAACGAAAATTCACAAACAGGCAACGTTTTAAGAAACCAAGGTTTATCAATATGTGAGCGTCAGGATGTACTCGAAATCCCATTCTAACCTAAGATAACCAAGTGTCTATTTCACCTAGATTAGAAGAAATTCGGCCCATTTCTTGGTGAGGGTAAGGGTTCAATTTATTGAGCATATCACCCTTGGTTGTAAAGAGGCAAGAAGAAATTTTCACAACGAAAATTCGGCAAAGTTTCATCTTATTTTCAAAGTAAAAATCTAGTAGAGTTCCACATTTTACACGTTTAACATGCAACAACAGCATTACGTTTATGGTGTACCAAGGTGAACCACAGTGTCTCGTGTATGTGAGACTTTACGTTATGATATTCACGTTACGATATCATAGGTTCCTTGGGTCATTTTGGTCACTTTTGTGTATTTGTAGAAAACTACCTACCTAAAATGTCAAAAACACCCTTAGGAGCCATATTTAGAATTTTTTTTGTTATGTTTTCTGCATTATAAGCTAGATTGGTTTTTGTGTGTGTGTGTGTGTGTGTTGCTCAATGAAGTTGTGTGTTGAAGTTGAACAATGAGATGTATAATTGTAAAATGTAAACTACTATAATTAATTTTAAAGATTAACTTCTATAAAGATGTGGTGTAAAACTCAAGTTTTATTCCTCTAATCCCAACATGTCAAGTCATCATATTACATATTAAAGAATAGGTAGAACTATACTCAATCAATTCTAATACTCATTTAAAAATCTAACTTAACTGTAAATTTATTGAGATGTTATTATGTCATATTTTATTAAATGGTGTAAAATATAAATTTTACACCTTACCCTTACCGAATTCGAACTCTTAATCTTAATGCCTATAGATGGTAAGATTTGGTGAGTTGAACTAACGAGTAGAAGTGGGACAGATGTACATGCAGTGGACAACATCAAAATCAATAAAAAAGTGGGAAAAGAAACGCATGAAGATGAAGTCGAGTAAACTACAAAAGCAACAAAAAAACCTTAAGTCGTGGATATCCAAACATGAATTTCGTGGTACAACAAAGGACAATATTAATAACTACATAGGTCAGAGATATGAAGCAGACGAAGACGTTTATGTCGAGACCCTTATCCCTGATCTTCCTTCTGAACTTCAAAGCGAGGTCAAGCGCCATATCTGCTTAGATCTACTAAAGAATGTGAGTTTCATTACCTTTATAATTTATAAATTTGGTAAATAACTTTTTTTCCAATGCATAATTAATGACTAAGAAATGTACTTTAAATTTCATTAAAAAAAAAAAGGAAAAAAAAAAAAAAGAGTAGTATAAATGAATCCCAACTTGTTGAGATAAAGAATACTTCTTTTTTCTTTTTAGAATGAAATAGAAAACATTTTGAAGAGGCTTTAATTAATTAGTTAATATAATATACAAAGAATATTACTTAACCCAAAAACGAAAGCTCAAGCCCAATTATATTAAACACTCACTATTGTCTTTATTATTTAATGTTTGACTTCACAAACAGAGGCATGTATACCCAATACAACTAATTTATGTAATTTGTTATTTGTATGCTTGTTATGTAATTAAATATAGTCTTGAATAACAGTTAGAAACAAGTATTTATTAGCTTTAATGTATTATTCATAGAATGAATTATTTATAAAATTAATAATAAAATCCTAATATATCCATCTAATGAGTAATAAAATATCATTTGAGAATTAAATAAAAATGTTAAATAGATAGATTTTAGAATTTATTAAGTGTACATGAGAACGGTCGTGGCTACGTGTGGTCAGACTATTGGAAAATAGAAATTCTAGTAGAATCGATTCTAACAAAATGAATTTTGGCAAAATACATTGTTTAGAGATATATAATTTTCAATTATGTTGAATTTTATGAAAAAATAATTATGCCGATTGGAATTGCATTCGATTATGTTTTTGGGAATATACTTTTCATCAAATAATAATTTATTATTAAAATATTCTACAACTAATAATTTTAGTAAATAATAACCCAAAAAAAAAAAAAGTTAAACACTAAAGACGATATAATTAGATCTATGAAAAAAAAAAATTTAATTTGATTATTTGTACAAATACCAGAACAAAAATATATATACGCAGCAATTTCCCTAAAATCTTTATAAATTTTCATAATTTCTATGATTTCTCTACAATTATCCACAATTTCTTAAAATTTTATAGATTTATGTACAAACAATTTTCCACAAAGTGGGCTTGCAGCATAGACGGCAGTGGGTGGCTATGGCTTGTGAGTTCTGTTATATATATAGATACAATACAAGTTTAAGCTAATATAATAAAACTCGGGTCTTAAACACTGTGCTTATGTCAAATGGATATAAATATTACATATGAGAAGCTTTTATCTTGTAATTTATTATAAATGTAGTAAAATTATTAAGATAATTTGCTGTACATGAAACTGTATTACCAAAGTACTTACCTAGAAGTTTGAAATAATACTCTAGCTAAAATTTTATTACCAAAATTCCTACGAAATTTAGAAGAAAGTTTTTTAATTTTTTTTAATTTTTTTTAATTTACCGTAATCGTAGGTATCGATATATAGTTAGTTACATGCCTAAAAAAAATTACTTGATGTTACATAATGTGTTTCCGCATGCAATCTAAAAAAGTACTTGTCTATTTTTTTTTTAAGATCAATGATATTATTTAAAACATTTCTTTAATTTTTAAGAGATTTGTAACTTAACTCCTAATGCTTCCAACAGAGACATCAAGGATTTGAATTCATTCTCTCCCGTTATAACTTATAACAATCAAACTATTTATTAAAAAATCATTTCTTTAATTCCTGATGCTTCCAACAAAGACATCAAGGATTTGAATTCATTCTCCCCCGTTATAACTTATAACTATCAAACTATTTATTAAAAAATCATTTCTTTAATTAATTTACATATGTTTCTTTAATTAATATTTGAATTATATTATATTACTCAAATCATTTATTAAATTAATATACATATGTTTCTTTAATTAATTAATGCATTAAATGCTTATATTGCTAGTCTAATATGATTAAAGGTTAATTAGTTTTATGGTATTTTCAACTTGAGCATCTCTTTTTATGGTTATGAACTACATTTGTACTTTAACTTATATTTGTTTTTCTTGATCAGCTGGCTATCATGAAAGACAGTGGATTGGCTAAGCATGAACCACTATTGCTTAAAATCTGCGACTCTCTAAAACCAGTGTTCTTCAATGAGCACCACTACATTGTTAGGGAGGGAGACCCAATTGATGCAGTATTCTTGATTACAGAAGGGATTGTATGGACTTGTACAAGCAACAATGGTGAAGGATCTGGCCCTCGACATGCTGAGCGTCTTGAAAAAGGTCAGTACTTTGGAGGAAAACTTCTTGAATGGGTTTTGACACCTACCTCTGACGACATGTACAACCTATCAAAACTCCCTGTTTCTTCAAAAACCCTGAAAACACACACAAAAGTGGAAGCCTTTGCTCTAATGGCCCATGACTTGAAACAAATATGGCATTCCAAGTTGTCAAGATTAGGCCAAGAGCAGTTGCAGTCCAAGGCAGCTGCTCGTGTACAGCGAATCTGGCGCCGCAATCACCCGAAGACGGATGATAGCAATAGCATTGGTGGTGGTTCAAGAAAACTTCAGAAACCAGCAAAGCCAGTCAGTACTGTTGTTACAAAGCAATAGTTTGTTTTCATGTCTTTGTAGTATTAAGTTAGTTTTTATAGTCATACGATTGCTACTTGTTTGGATTTTGAAAATGATAATGGTAGAATTAGAAAAAGAATAATGTGTGAAACCATAAATTGTCTAGGGTAACATTTTTAAATTCAAATAGGATTTTGCCTAAAGTCTTATGTTTACACCTTTTAATTATTTTAGTTTGTAAGTTATAACTGATGTTGTATACATCCCATTTTGTTCTATATGGCCTATATATACTCGAAGTCTCCGATCCTAATGACGAGAAATTAAATTACTAGCAAAATTATTAGTATTGTGTATGAAGCTCAATGACCAAAAACAAATACCCCAAGTTTTAACCCAAAATTCCATTTCTAACCCATTTTTGCAAATGGCTTAGCAAAGATGCTTATGCACCAAAGTTGTGGCATATGCATCTTTGTGACAAAAGCCTAAAGCCACTTCACTTTTATTTTGGTGGGATCTTCTAGTCAATCAGCCTAGCCAAATGGCCGGCCAAAATGTCCCACCAAACCCTAGAGCCTAACAAACTCTATAAATACCCTCACTTCCCACTTTTTACTTGCATAGCGAAGTTTTGCCAAATCATTTCATAATACTTTTAAGTTTCAAAGTGTGTAAGACCAGTTTTTATAAGAACATGATTGCGTCTTCTGACCTTTAGTAGCTAGAAAGCTAAAAATTTTCTCATGATTTCTCAATTAAACTCACTATTTTTATGACCATTTAGCCATCATTTCATCAGTTTTAAGTTTCTCCACCAAAATACCAAAACAATCTGACATTTTGTTCAAGATGTTGATTCACAAAAATAGTTGCAGTAGTTCATTTCAACCATTAGACTGGTCATTTACATCCATGTAAGGTGGTAAAAGAGTGAGGTATGGATCTTTTTGCATGACCCATATTTCTCCTCCTTGATGATGATGATTATTATTATTATTATTATTTATTTAAGTAATTTATTTAATTTATTTTCATTTTATATTTTTATGTTTTGTTATTAGTATGATGTGTGATGTATATTTTTATGTTATTTTTTATTTTTTTTTATATGTTTTGTTATTAATATAATGCCTGGTATATTTTTATGTTCTTTTTTTACATTCTTTTTTATATTTTGTTATTAATATAATGCATGATGTATGATAATTTAAATGATAACATATTGTTTACTTATGTTTTAATTTCATTTTTTAGTTTTTAGAAATAATATGAATCTGGAAATCTAGTTGAAGCCCAGTTACATATTCCGACATAATGATACATTACATATGCATTTTTTGACAGAACTTAGATTTTCCCAATTAAATCCCCGAGATATGAGAGGCCATTACTTTAAATTCGTGATTGAGCTAAATTATGTTTTCTAAATATAATTTTGCTAATAGCTTGGTAATTTTATAAAATATAAATAAATAAATGATAGACATTTTGTTTATTAAAAGATTAAAAAAGAAAAAAAACTATTTAAAACCCTTGCAAAAAAATTATTAGGTTTTGACAGTAAAGAGATTAAATATTTTTTGAATTCTTTGATTCTTTTTTAAATTTTTTTATTTTTATTTTTGTCTTTAAAGTTAAAATTTTTATTAAAAAGAAAAAAAAAACATTAAAAAGCCTATAAATAGCCCATTCAGCCTAACTTGGTAACCCAATCCACTAAAAATAAAATGAGCATTGCCCATAAGCAGAGCTATAGGTTAAGATTTTTTCTTTCAACCCGGCCCAACCTTGCCTATTGACTAGTCAACGGCTCTCTTGACCCGCCCAATAGGTATATGGGCCAAGTAAAAACAGGTCAGGCCAGCCTATCGATGACAATTATTAACAGCAAATCATTCCAAGCCTTCA
Organism: Quercus suber; assembly: GCF_002906115.3. Taxonomy (NCBI): domain Eukaryota; kingdom Viridiplantae; phylum Streptophyta; class Magnoliopsida; order Fagales; family Fagaceae; genus Quercus; species Quercus suber. The sequence continues at coordinate 211,900 of NW_027069831.1, forward strand.
AATCGTAACATCAACAGTACTGAATTTTGTCAAGGAATGGAGGCCAAAATGGCCAAATACCACAATTTTTTGAAATTTTTACAAAAAATCAATGTTTCGGAAATAAATGGCAATCTACCACTTTTTCTAGTACTCGAGTTTGGTGAACTCGAGTACCCTATTTTATAGTTCCACTGGCTGCTAAGCTGGAAATTGGCGATTAAAAAAAATAAAGTGGACTCGAGCTTGGTAAACTCGAGTACCATGCAACACAATACTCGAATATACCAGCTCGAGTACCTTTATAAAAAAAAAAATACAGAA